>NW_023270415.1:59794034-60008720 GCF_011800145.1 Mirounga leonina | reverse complement strand
TCTTTCTTTCTTTCTTTCTTTCTTTCTTTCTTTCTTTCTTTCTTTCTTTCTTGTATACTTTACGAGTAGCAGATGAGACAGAAAAAGGATCAGGAAGTGTGGAAGGAACTGTGATGCACTTTTCATCTTCACAGAAAAGCATTTCAGTGAATAATTTCAAACACAACAAAAGACAAAACAAAAACCCTGGAATTGTGTTCTGATTTTCTATTTCTGTTTTTCTTACATTCTTCATTGTGCTCTCCCCTTCCACAAATGCTTTCCAAGACTTTGATCACTTTTAACACCTGAGGATGTGGAATGAAATGCCTGTAAGACAAGGCAGTAGCCCTGACTGAAGGACCAGCCAAATAGGACTGTAGAATTATGGAGCCCACCCTGGCCCTGAACTAGAGGGAGTGGCTAGTGATTTAGAAGGAATGTGTGCCTAGTGTTCCCAGATCTGTTTTTTCCAAGGAAGTCTAGAAATCTGGATTTTCATGTGAAATTTCTTGAATTTTGAATGTTGGAGATTAATTCAGTTAAAGGAGAATACTGCGCGGGCCAACGGCACACACATGCAGGCCAGATTGAGTCTTCAGGCCACACTTTGCAACCTCTGAAAAACATAGTATTATAGGCTTTGGATAGATCCCTGCTCTGGGGACTTCAGCACTACCAAGAAAGGAGAAACTGCTATTCATATGCTTTGATTTCAGTACAAGGAGAGAATGAAACTGACATAAACTCATAAGTACATAATTTGCATGAAAGAGAGACCAAACTCTAGCTCATTGTCTTTGTGAGGAGAGAAGTGTGGAATTATAAATCTATTTGGTTTTTTCTCCCAGGAGCTACTTTTTGAAAACCTTCATTCACTCATAGAAATATTTTCTGATTTCATAGAAGCCTTTGATTCATACATTTTTTGTTTTATATCAAGGAGCTAGGCTCAGTTAAATATACTTTCATCTCTTTTTAGCGTATATATTTAAGTGAGGCATCAATCTTTAGATATGTGCTTGTCTTTCAGAATTGTACATGTATAAGTCTTGGCTAATGTGGTTATTAATGCAGCTAGACTTTTTTTTTTATTAACATATAATGTATTATTTGTTTCAGGGGTACAGGTCTGTGATTCATCAGTCTTACACAATACAGCGTGGAGCTAGACTTTTTGTTGCTATTTCCAACTTATACTTGCTTTGGTTGATAAGAAAGACAGGGCAGAGTGGTAAAGAGTACAGCTTTTGGATGCAAAAAAATTCAAGAACCAGTGAGGGCAGCTTTGGAGTAAGAAAGACTTGAGTTTGAGGTCCCCCCCTTTTTTAATTTTTATTTTTTATTTTTTATTTTTTTAAAGATTTTTATTTATTTATTTGACAGAGAGAGAGATAGAGAGAGCAGGAACACAAGCAGGAGGAGTGGGAGTGGGAGAAGCAGGCTTCCTGCTGAGCAGGGAGCCCAACGTAGGACTCGATCCAAGAACTCTGGGATCATGACTGAGCCGAAGGCAGATGCTTAACAACTGAGCCACCCAGGTGCCCACCACCCCCCTTTTTTTAAACAACATGTTCTTGATTAAAGTACCTAACATCTTTAAGCTTCAGTACTACTATTCACAGTGTTAGCAGTATGCTTTGTGTGCTTTGAAGATACTGGATGGACAGAGATCTGGTGAGCTGGTTGGAATGAAGGCTTTGTTTCAGGAGCAACTGACAACGTGGGATAGTAGACAGAGCCAGATAATGGAAGCTCTTGAATACCTATGAGGAGTTTGGAGTCTAAGGCCCAAGTTTGGAGTCTAACTTTGTAGACTAGAGTGAAGAATAAGAACATTTGAACAGGGGACAACCTAAAAAAAGAGTGCTTTAAGCACAATGATGAAGCAGCAGTGTGTGGCCTGGCTCAGGCTTGGGTAGTATCATAGTAATCCATAAGAGAGGTAATATCAATCTGAATTTGATCATGGTTGTAGAAACAAAAAAGGAGAAATAAGATATCATTTAAACGATATCACTAGATGTGACTTTCACATGAATAGACTCAATCTGAAATTCTTATGTTTTGGGGAAAGCTACACAGCAAATCTCAAAATTTTAGGATAATTTAGGATTATTTTAAAGGTAATTTAAGGTTGTTAAGAGAGAAAAGAATGCTGAGGACTGAGAACTTAGTAATGTCTAACAATTAGGGATTGAGAGGGGAAAATATATTAGAGGAAATGAGGAAGGACTAGAATACTCTAGTAAGTCCTTTTTTTGTTTAAACATTTCAAGGTATGGGGTGCCTGGGTGGCTCAGTCTGTTAAGTGTCTGCCTTTGGCTCAGATCATGATCCCAGGGTCCTGGGATCTAGCCCCATGCCAGGCTCCCTGCTCAGTGGGGAGCCTGCTTCTCTCTCCCCCTCTGCTGCTCCCCCTGCTTGTGCTCTCTCTCTCTCTCTCTGTGTCAAGTAAACAAATAAAATCTTAAAAAACAATAAATATTTCAGGGCACCTGGGTGGCTCAGTCATTTAGCATCTGCCTTCGGCTCAGATCATGATCCCAGGGTCCTGGGATGGAGCCCCACATTGGCTTCCTGCTCGGCGGGAAGCCTGCTTCTCCCTCTCCCACTCTCCCAGCTGGTGTTCCCTCTCTTGCTGTGTCTCTCTCTGTCAAATAAATAAATAAAATCTTAAAAAAAAATAATTAAACATTTCAAGGTATTTTTATACCCCTTATATCTTTAATGCTATTGATATGTTAATTCATATCCCGTGTATCTCCTAGGAATGCAACAGACTTCCTCTCTTCATAGTTCCCATTTTTATATGTCACCTTAGGTTTTGTCTCTTCTAAGAGGCTTTCATTACTTGTTTTCACTATTCTGTGCCTGCCTCTGAGTTGATGTGGGATTATGTAGAAGAACAAGTTCGAGAACATCATGATCTGGTGTAAAATATGATAGTGCATTTCCTGGTCCATTTTGTGTGTATCTATATCAGCAAGGACTCAGAGCCTTATTTCATTTTCTTCTTAATGAGTTGTATGATTTTCATTTTGTAAAAAATAAGACTGTCAGCATGTGCAGGGCTGGGGCCTCCTTCTATTGTTGCTTCTGTCCAATAAAATCTTATATTATACCTTATGATTTTGTCTCATGAAATATGAAATTGAACTATGAGTAGGTTTCTGCTAAATTTTGTTCAGTACTTTTTATTTATTTTCCAAGCCCACCGTACTTAGTAGAAACTAAAACAAGGGGTGATGTCAAAATTTGTAAAGGATTGATTCATGCTTTCTGGTCATTTAAATTTTTATTTAACACAAATTAATTGATTAACTTATTTATTCCCTCATTTACCCTGGTCTGTGGCCATTTTGTTTATTTATTTATTTTTAAATAAAAATTTTAAGATTTATTTATTTTTAGAGAGAGTGCATGTGCATGGGGGGAGGGGCAGAGGAACAGAATCTTCAAGCAGACCCTGTGCACTGAGTGTGGGGCTCGATTTTATGACCCTGAGATCATGACCTGAGTCTAAACCAAGAGTTGGATACTTAACCGACTGAGCCACCCAAGTGCCCCTCTGGCCATTTTAAATATGGCTAGATTAGGCCATGCCTTCCTCTGGCTTTCTTCCACATTAGTTTTCCATCATTCAATCAGTAGTTTGGGAGATAAGTCTTTACAACATTGCTTTTCCTTCTCTAGCTTCTTTGCTCTGCTCTGCTTTCATGTTTCTCCCACAGTTGCTTCATTTTCACATGCATTTTTATTATTGGTGTTGTTCTATTTTGATTTCTTTCGTAGTGTCCTGAGGCTTGCTTTCTTTTCCTTCTCCCCTTTGATATGATTGCATTTAACCTCCTAGAGGGCTGAGGCTGTTTCTTTGTGGCCCCACAGCCCAAATTAGCATGGTGCTTCTCATATAACAGCTGGACAATAGACACATTCAACACACAGATATTAAGGATCTTTCTGAGTTTGAGTCACCATGTTAGATGCTGGGATGTGAATTCAAATAAGTCCAGTAGAGAGACGGGCAAGTAAACCAACAATTGGGTAAGAGATGGCAAGAGCTCTTTTAGAGGCCAGCAGCGGTTGGGATTAGGGAAGCCTTCCCAGAACGGGGAGGCACTTGTTGAGTTTTGAAGGATAGGTAGGTGTGATGAGAAGTGATAAAACCTGATCTTAGGTTGTGTGAGCAGATGAAGAGATGAGGGGATAAGGGTAGGAGAAGATAGATTCTATAGATAGAGTCCAACTAACTGAATGTGGGGAGATCGACAAGGAAGGGTCAAGGATGCCCTCTAAATTTCCACCTTAGATTACTGGGTAGAAAGTGGTATCTGTTCAGTAATGTAAGGATTAATGGAAAAGGAATAAGCTTAGAAGGAAAGGGGATAATGAAATGTCAGGAACAGTCATTGCTTGTTTACTCTTTTAAAGTCATTTTACTTCCCACTGGCAGAATATTTAACTAGAAGGGACTCAGTCTTGGACCCTTATGAAAACACTTGGCCATCCATCTGCATATTCCTTTCCTTTTGCATCTTACACATTGGGGGAAGGAGGGCAGTCTTGAGAGGAGGAGCATGAGGGACCCAGATCTTCTTTAAGGAAGGGCTTGTTGCCTCAATCCTCAGTCACCTGGAATGATTAAGCCTGACAGAGATGTAAAAATCCAGGCATTTTGTGCCATGGGAGATGTTCTGATGGCAAAATACTTGCTTGAGAACTCTCTGCTAGGTTGACTAAGGCTTTATGGGATCTACCACACAATTTGATTTCCTCCTCTGCTCCATCCTCTTTCTTCTCCTTCCCCCCAAGTGTGATCTCTAATAAAAATCTTGTACCCTAAACTTCTTCTTAGTGTCTGCTTTTAGAGAAACCAACCTATAACTCAGACACTGCCATGCAGATTTGTCAGACCTCTTAACATCCCTGAGATTGCCCAAACTCTCTTTCCTCTTGGAGTTCTAGAAGGAAGGGGTCAGGGAATGTACCCTAGAATATAGTGGAGTAAGCGGCTGCAGTTATATCCTCATTGTTATTGGCCTTTATGATTGGGTGAGGTTACCTTAGCTTGGGAAGAAATGAATCTGAGAAAACAAGTGAGCAGTTAATTTTATGATTGGATTAAATATACTTCCAATCTCCAAAAGGGGCTTAGTTTAAAACCAACATATTGCAGCAGTTGTCCTAAATGGGAGCCTCCTTCATATAAAGAATTTGAAAGAAACCGTGGGAAAGTTTGAAGCAAGTTTAGTTGCTGTGAACCGGAACACTTTAATCTCATATTAAATGAATGCAGTGTGATAATAATATAATGATACCTTGCATTTAGATTGCATATTTATTTTCCCCAAGACATTCCTAAAGCACTTTAATGCAATGCTTTTTTCCCCCCTTACTGCTGACTTTCCTCAAGTGGGGGAAGGAAGAATAGAGATAATTGAATCTTTAATAGCTAATGCCCCATTTTTTAATTCAACTGCTTTCCCAATGCACCTGTGTTAGAGCTATGAAATAGTACTAGAAATGATTTTACTTCCTGTCCCTTTGACAGTCTAGGGGAGGTTGTCAGAATAAGAAATGAGATGGTTTGTGTGAATAGAGAAATGAGGGCTGTGGGGATAAGGAATCGGGCTACTGAATAATCTACAGACAGAATAATTTACCCCTTGATCATCAAAAATTGATACTTATTCATAAGCTCTTATCATAATCATTCAAAAGCTATAATTACTGATATATTGTATCTTAGTGTTGCGCTTAGCAGGTATTCTGCTAAACATTTTATATATACTATTTATTCCTCGCACTATTCTTGGGTGGTATTTTTTCTCTTATTTCATAGAATTGAAAACTCAGGCTCTGAGTAGTTCAATAAGAGGTCCAAGGTCACAGCTGGTAAGGGACAGTGCTGGGATTTAAAACCAGGAGATAATTTCACTCCAAAGATGGAACTTCTAGTTATATTGCTTACTGCCTCCATATTGTGGAACTCCCTTATCTGCAACTGTTGTCCTGACTCTACAGTTAGAACAATGGTGTGTGTGTGTGGTGGGATAGGGTTTGTGGGAGAGTCTACTGAAATAGCCTTTAAGAGAACAGCTTGCTGAATATGCTTAAAACAAAACAGCTTCACCAATAAAGCCCCAGGCTCCTATCAAATATTCCATCTTCCCAAAACCGCCCCCCCCCCCCCCATGGAAATCTTTGGCTTTTCCAGTACAACTCAGGGAAGAGGATTTGACATCTTCAAGGATGACATCAAAAAACTAAGGAATAACAAACAATAAACATTGCACAACTATGCTAATTCATGCCCCAAAGGGAAGACAACAGGAAAAACTTAGAGTTTGCCAAATGGAAAAACAGCTAAGCTGGTAGAGACAGAAATGTTAATTCAGACTTCAAGATGATAAAAGACTTGTTATAAACAATGGGGATTGGAAAAAAATGTTGTACTCAGCCAAATCCCTCAGATATATGTAAGCAACTAACTCCCACAGAGATAGATGGATGCGTCAGTTTCTTCATTTTAATGAAGACTGTTAGACTTTGCATGTTCACAGGGCTCTCTATGTTCAGGTCCTTTTCTGGTTGGTACTGATGAAGCAATAAAAACAGTCAAATGCTTACACTGCAATCAGGGGAAGAAGTAGGCTCAAAATGGAAAGCGCATGGCTCAGTTTGCTCTGGTTCCTTACATCCTCCCTTATTCTGGGGGATGGGGGTGGTAGGGAAGCATACGTAGAGTAGCTGACCCTGTTTTTGAATTCATGATAGGCCATTATTATTATGTTTGTTCAATATTGTTATCTTAGGAGCGATCTTCTCTAAATTGCTACCTTCTACATCTGATATCATTTAGAACAATGTACAATTAGCTGCATTTTTGCATGAGGAACTTTTCTTCAAAGCAAACATGATAAAATTTGGTAGTATGGTATCCCTACAAACAATGCTTGATTGAGGCTGCTTAATTTAGTAATTTATTTATCAGCTAAATGATCCCAGTCGTCTTTGCACATGTCAACATCCATTTGTTTTGTGCATATATTGGGGTCAAAATCAGCCTCTCATTCATAGGAATATTTATCTATACCCACAGATGCGTCTGAGTCTGCATTTGATATCGCCTCATGCTAATCCATAAGGAAAATTTTCCTCTCTAATTAAATTGCTTTTATATTCTTACTGGGAGATATGTTAATTTGTATTGTTCAGATGTAATTACTTTTGTTTATTTTTGTCTCTCCAACCAGATTTTGAGTTCTTAAGGGTAGAGAACAAGGTTTCTATTTCTTTTATAACCTTGTCCCTTTCCCCTATCCCAGTTACCAATAAATGCTTTTTAAATCTTGCACCCTGAAGAAATAGATGTGAAATAAATACTTGTTAAATGACGTTGTAGATTTGAGTATTCAGACAGACAAGGAAATAGCCTTTGAGAGAGAGCCTCGTTTCAAGTATATGGCGTTTAAAAAACCAATAAAAATGAAAAAGGAGTTTTGAACCTTTGAAGGACATTGATTGCCAAGCAAGTTCCCTCTGGCAATTCCCCAGGATTGATGACCTCCTTCTTCTCTCAGAGGTGTGGTCATCTGATAAAACAAACTTGGCAGCTCGCGTGGAGGTGGGACCTACACTGGGGAGTCCATAAAATAGGTGTTCTCCTGTGACTTTCTCCTCAAAGCATCTCATGGTTTCGCTTCTGATATTTCATTTGTGCATATTTCCCATTGCTTCCTTCATTGACTTTGTACCACCATCTTTCCCACTATCATGTTACCATATTACTTTAAATCTGTTTAAAGGGTGACATTTTTGTAGAATGTGCCTTAGGGAGAAAGTACTTTTCTCCGGCCCCTTCTTAGTCTCCCTAAGGTTTGTCTTCCCCTGGAATTCTGAAAAGTGCACTTTAAAGATGATGTTGTATAGTTTAGAATGCATAGGCCACACATCCCCCACTCCTTGTCAGAGTAACCCATGACATCTCCCCACACCCTTCTTGTTCTTAAGTGATTTCTGGGCTGGTCCATTGGAAACTAGTAGAGAAAAAAAAAAAAAAAATCATGGGTACAGCCAGCCTTTGCTGATTGATTATTTCATACTTGTGAAACAATTTTCTGTACCAATTATGTCTTTGCAGATGACAGAAGCCATTTAGTCTAATGACCATAATAATTAATTTTCATTATGTAGCAGATTGGTTAATGATGCTGAAGCCTAGATTTCATTATGGAACTAAAACACAAAACTTGCCCACACTCCCAGAACATAACTTTCAAGTTTGTTAAATCAGGGAATAAATGCAATCATTAGTTTTCTTATAGGGTCAACTGAGGCAAATTTAGGATGAAAGTGGAAAGGGCTATAGCAGAGTTTTTTTCTTTTGTTTCTGCATTGTGAAATCAGCTGTGATTCTCAAAAAGGAGTCCCTGATCAGCAGCATCAGCTTCACCACGGAACTTGTTAGAAATGCAAATTCATGGATTTTACCCTAGACTGTTGAACCTGGAAACCCTGGGGGTGGAGCCCAGCCATCTGCATTTTCAAAAGCCTTCCAGGTGGTTCTGAAGCAGGCTAAAGTTTGAGAAACATGGGTGTTGAGAACAAAGGAAAGATGGTAAAGCAGGTTTCCTTGTCATTTTTAGTGTTCCTCACTTAAGGTGTTAGGGGCTATAAAAACCTCAACTGGAAAATCTGAAAGCAATATTTGACATATTTTTTAGTTTTACTTTATTGCCTACCATTTGGAAAGTTAGACAAATAAGCTGGAATTCAGACCAAGATTTTTAAGTTAGGGTCAAGGAACTCTTCTAACCACTAAAACATCCAGGGCTGGAACTCACTAGATCTATGATCCCAGTGAAATTGTAGGTGATTTTAAATGTATTTATTCACTTTTGAAACAATTATTTGCAGAGCTGCACTTTGAATCAAAATCTGTTCTGGGTGCTGGGGTTTCAGTAATGATTAGAAAGCCAAAATCTTTGCTAATATTCTAGAGCGGAGAGGCAAGCTGTAAACAAATAAACAAGCCTATAATCCCATGTGGCAGGACATGCTGTGAAATAAGTAAGAGCTGATGAAGAGATAGAGGATGACTAGGACATGAGGGACTGCTATTTGAGATAATTGATCAGTGAAGTTCTCCAAGATGAGCAGACATTTCAACAGTGTAGGAGAAAGGCAAGCAGATGATACCTGAGGAGAGCATTTTAGAGTAAACAGAAAATGGTATGCAATTGGTATGTTTAGAATCCAGGTTTCAAAGAAAGTATGAAATTTGGCTCAGGTCATAAAGCTAATAATGAAACCTAAATATACTTGGCTGATTCCCCTATGCTGTACTCCCTCTCACTACATCTCTCCAGAGAGTAATTACCTGAAAAAACCTGTGTGTGTGCATATATGTTTGATGGTAAGGCCCGTAGTTTCTGTTTGATGGCTTGAAAGCGTGTTCTACCCCAGGCTGGGACTTTTGTTTGAATTGACCAGCTGCAATTGTTCTTTTGGTCATATGATTGACTTAGTCACTTCACATGAAAGTCATGGTGACATAATTTTTAAACTGCCATTGGTTGACCATTTGCTATGTTTTAAGCACTGAGCTAAGTGAATTACCCAGATTTCATTCTTTTAAAACCCATTTTTGGTTTTGGTGTTGTTTGGAGCATACTCGTATGTGAGTTCCACAAGGGCAGCAATTTTATCTCTCTTTTCACTGAATTTTCCTGGAGCACTGTGTGTTCACAGTAGGTACACAATAAATATTTGTTCAATGAAGGAATGAGGGAATTGTAAGTCATACGTCTAGCAGGTGGCAAAACTGAGACTTGAATCCAATCTGTATAATTCCAAAGCTTTAACTACTGTGCTTCACTGTGAGCTCACCTGGAATGGAATGAGGGGGAAGAGATGGAATTATGACTGTTGAACATAAGAAAAGCAGTGTGGAAGAAGCAACTCATCTGAAGCTATTAATCAAGCAAAAGTAGCGGGTCTCCTCTCCGTGACTGAACTTGTCCTAGGCTTTCTTGAGGCTAAACAGAAGGCTGTAACAATGCCAATTCTCTGCCCTCTAAAAGAGCAGACGGGCAAGACTAACTCTCATGGAATAATTAGTCAGCAATACAATAAATTAAGTGGGATGGCATCTCATTTCATACTGTCCTCTCTAGAGCTTGTCATCCTTAGAATCACACACATGAAACTTGTAAATTACAGCACTATGTTAGAAACTGAAATTATATCAATATGAGAATGACCCTCATGCTAGTTTTAATTGGTTTCAGTTAATCCAAATTGCCAACATTTCTAATTTGCTGAAGCATACTGTTCAAATGCAGTGTAATGCTTTGAATGGGTGGGGAGGTCTCCTCTCCTTTCCTCCTCTCTCTCCACCCTCCCTACCCCTTTCCTCCCCAACCCTGTCTTCCCTCCTCCTTTCCTTTCTCTTTGCTTTCTTTCCCTTTCCTCCCCTCCCCTCCCTTTCCCTTTCCTTCTCTCTCCCTTTCCCTCACCCTCCTTTCTTAAATTTATTTTTCCATTTCCAAGTTTGTGATTGTAACCTTATAACTTCTATGTGGATTGTGAAAACATAATTATACCCACTTTGCACATGAGAAAACTAAGTCATTGCAGACATTATGTAAATTTGTGCATTTGTGTTGAAAATGGAAAAAAACCCCACATTTCACAACTTTAAGTACCTTGTGCTTTTTGATATGTTCACAGGTCCCAAAGCAAAATTTCAGGTTCAACATGGGCACTGGTTTACAGTATATAATGAATAATAATACATTTATTAAAGATAAATGAGAATGGAGGCTAGCTTGAAAGTCCTTTCTGACTTAATGCTTTAACTTAGGTAGTTCACATCGCTTTTCATCTGTATTATGGGAATAATAATGGCTCCTCATATGTGAGGGATTTAAAATCCTTTTATAAAGATAGGATTATATTTTAAAAACCTGTTTTTATGGGATTAGTTGGGCTTGGGGTCTATCAAACATCAAGACGGCCTGTCGGCCTGTTGTTGGGTATCATTTCTCACCTATGCTTGAGTATGAGTTATTAGGTTGGTTCGTTTTTTTTTGCCAGTAGGTGGTACTAGCAATTTGTATAGTGTTCGTGAACCTGTCCTCATAGGGGAAAAAGGGCATGCTTGGGTTTTTTGAGGGGATAAACTCTTCAGATGCTGTGGTCAATGAGGAACCTTTAGCTGGAAGCATTTCCTTGGGCTCAATGGTCTACCTACCAGGAATACACTCTCTAAATGGTTAAAATGTAATTAAAGAGTTTGGGTTTTACAAAAGAAGAAATAAAAAATAAACAGGAAGGAGTTCACGTCATTTTTTTTTCCCCCAGAGCAAATGACTTCCAATCATATGATAGCCAGTCCCAACTCATTTTCTGGGGAACATGCTATTAGATCAGACGATAACTTTTTACAAAAGATGTTCTAATAATGAAGCTGGGTTCGAAAGAAGTGCAGCAAAACAAGTTCATTGCTACTCATATCATAAAGGTTGTCATTGTCCTGATTCTAAAAAGGCTATAGTATTTTACCCACAGGTAGTTCTTATTGGAAATAATGTCCCTGTATAGTTTTGTTTTGTTTTTGATAAACCCTGTTAAATAGCCAAGATCCCTGAAGTGGACCATTTGAGGTTCAGAGTAGTTACTTTCCAAACGTGTTTTAATACGAAGCAGCTGAGTTGTCAGAGAAGCTTGTTAATTTATAGGAAGGTGGTTGCACCACTAACTCCAATTAAAATGAATGGTAACATTAATGTGAAGGGGAGCTGGTGTAATCACCATCTCTTATTTTCCTCAACTGCCACCCTCCACAAAACAAAATAAGAAATGAAACATGACCACAGACAATCACACTGTTGCCTAGTTTGTATGCCGGCTTGGGCAAAGTGGTGGAATTCTGAGCTGAGGACTGTAATTCCCGACTCTTGCAGTCCAAGGGGCTGAGATGGAAGGGAGCCTTTGGCCATGAAGACTATCCCTCAAGTCTAGTTCAATGACGGGGCATAAAACCCCAAGTGGGATAGGAATGTACAGAGCTGCTGGAGTTTTCACTAGCTGCTCCTTAAACCCAGCTGTATTATGCCATTTTCTTTTCCATGCGTTAATAGAGTTAAGGATTATTTGCTCAGTGCTTGTAAAATTTTCGGTTTTGGTCCAGACTAGGATAATACTCCTCTTTTGGGTTTTCTCCTGCCGGTGGGTGGGCAGGCATAGGGTATCCTTATTTGCCTATCTGGCAGCACTATTGTGAGTTATATTTATTGACTGGAAACTTGGCAAGACTAAGATTTTTTTTTCTCAGTAACAAGACACGACCCTCAATTTTTACTTACAGGATTCCACGGCAACCAGGTGGAAGCTACATCATTAGCTTCCTGAATAATGAATATATTTTAAACCATGACTTAAAGCTGTTCATTTATATATATTAACCCAAAGAGAAGTTTTAATGTAAGCCCAGCTTTGTGTAGTAGAATTAACCAAATCAAAATGAAGCTTCTATTTTTTTTTTCTTTTTTGGTCAACTTTATTGAAACGTATTCAACTTTCCAAGAACTAAAAATTAGCTTCCTGTCTTGACTGTTTGGAATTATTTACTGTCATCTGTTTCAGACGTTAAAGGATGTGATTTAATATCAGCAATAAGGCCCCTTTTCCTCATTTGGCAGGTGTTAATTATTTAAACACTACTCATTTTAATTTGTTTCCAATCACTCTTTTGAGTGATTTGCTTTACAGGTTTCATTATGTGCATTTCTTGAAAAAAAAAAAAAAATCAAAAAGAAGACAAGTTGAAGTGCTGGAACCGCACCACGTCATCTATCTATTGATAGGTGGGGGCAAGGCAAGGCTGTATTTCATGTATTATGATCTTCATGATCTCTGCTGATGGAATATAATATACAATACATCATTTTTATCTTCTTTATAATAAAAAGTTGCTCTAGGCACAAAGCCTCAGATTCCTGCATGCTAATGAACCTGACTGACTGGAGAAAGCCTTTGCATTTCCTGATCTGTCAATTAGGAATGAGCCAGACAACTAGAGTAATTGAAAATACAGGACGGACATTTCTCCCAGTGAAACCACTCCTTTCCTGAATTTTGGGTATCATCCTTTTTGTCAGTTCTTGCTGCCTTTTTCCCTCCAGCTAAACTGGCTTCTGCTTCATGATGACTCTTGTTTATAAAAAGCCCTGGGCTTGTGTTTCCCCTAAGTTAGCTGCTTGTCAGAGCTTCCTCTGCTCAGATGGTACGGCCTTGTGTGTGCTCATATGGAAAATCAGCTTCGCACTGGGCAGAAATGCTGGTGTCACTTAAGTCAGGCAGTAGTCTAAATGCTTGATAGAAAACTTTTTCAGAAGACTAACATCTAAATTTGAAAAGCAGAGGGGTACAAAGAAAGAGAAAAAGCTTTCACAGTCCCTCTGGGAAAGGAGAAACTGACAACCCCAGGTTTTTTTCAGTAGTACACAGCAAAGTAATTTCATCTCAGTGTGAAATGGAAAAGGTGGGTGTTTGTTTAGATTGAGGCCATTCGGTAATGATTTTAACACTCATTGGACTCTCTTAGCCAAAGTATTCCAGGGACAAAGTCTGTAATGAACACTTATCCTCCCAATTAAAGTTTCAGTCCCAATGAAAATGTTACCTGATATTCTCCTTCTCCTATTTTAAGTTTTTCAGTCTTTGCTCTGTTTTTGCCTTCATGATTGGTGGCCTCGCTCATCCTTTTTCCAGTGAAATTATTCTCCCTGTGGCAGCCAGCAACAAAGCCAAACAGGCTGATCTTCCAGCTTGAGAATTAGGTTCATCAGACTCACTGGCACTTTAGATTTGAAGGTTAGATGAACTGATGGAATTTTTGGATGAAATGGCTTCATTTCCTTGACTCAGTGGAAGAGGGAGCCGATAACTCTTTATAAATAAAAGGTTAATAAACAAAAGCCTTAACTATTTCAAACATGACTCAGTTATCTAAGTTAGCTGTTACTCAGTTTGCTCTTTTCCAAATCTCAGAGGCCACTTTCAGTTTGGGGATAGAGGGATGCCTGTGGTTGAAGTGGTGGCAAAGGTATGTAATGTGAAATGCACTTTGAATGAAGAGCACAATAGCCTTGCTTGTCATTCTTCTTCATGTGTCAACAGAGTCTGCGAAGACAACATGTGTGGCTTCACTGGAAATCATCACAAGATTGGGCGGAGGGCTCATGTAGATGAAAAAAAGAATGAGAACTAAGGCCTTTGAAAACATTTCAGTGTTTCTTCTTCGGCTCATTCATTTGTTTAACAAATGTTAACTGAATGTATATTCTGTATTACAGGGGGAAACACAGTGTTACACTGAGACAGCTCACAATCCAGTGGATTGGACAAACCTGTGAACAAAGAATATTAATCAGTGTGTCACATGAACCGTATATGCCATGCCCTAGACAAGTGAGAACAGAGAGAAGCTAATGTTCTGGGGAGTTTAGGAAGGCTTCCCAGAGGAAGTAGTATTTGAGTTGGGTTTTGAAATAATGAGTAGGTGTTCATCAGGTAGAAATGGTGATGGGTTGGGGAAGCAGGTGGTAGAAGGCATTCGAGGCAGAGAGGAGGAAGGGAGTGTGGGATAGCGCTGGTGCAAATGTCAGAGACCTCTCAGGGTTTGGAGACATGTCAGGATGGGCTCAGATTGTGCAGGGCCACGCTAAGAAGTTTAGTTATCTTTTTCCAAAACCAGTGGTCCTCCAAAAGACTTGAAGCAGGGGAGGGTCAATGTTACAGTTGAGTTGTAGGTGATCATTCTGATGACTGAGAGGGAACATATTCAGCAAGGGAGGGGGAATGAAGGAGGAACACCACCAAGGAGAACTGAAACAAACCAGGTGAGCAGGTAGGATTGAGCTAAGCTAAGGCATTGGCACTGTGTGTTAGGTATAAACTGGGAAGGGTCTGAATTTCCTCCTACTTGTGCACTAACAAGTTAGTCTGTCACACTTGAACATACAAATACTGACAGAAACCTAAGACTTGGGGTTAGAGATAGATGCTTTATTACCCACAGCAAAAACAGCAGCTAGAGGAGCAACCTGCATCAGTCCCTGTGCCCTAATCCCCACAGGGTGAGTCCATAAGTGTTGAGTGTTACCTGTGTGTGTAAATGGGGTGTTCCCCAGGAGAGGACCCTAAATTTTAGTACACTCCGATCTTTCATAGGGTCATTAGCGTATCTTCCCATCTTCCCTCCAGAGAGAGAGATTATTTATTACCTGGAATGTAAGCCAATCTCCTCCACGTGAGAGGGGCACGGCACCTCTAGGTTTATAACCCTGGGATGTAAAGAAATGTCTCTGGAAAGATGCATCTCTAAATCTTTCCAGAATCTCAAGCTTCCTAAGCTGTCTGCTATTTAACATGTTCTTTGCTCAGGAAGCCCACTGTGTGAACATGGGAAATCCATGGAGGATTGTTTCCCTGTGCAGAAATGGAAAGGAAGGGCTAAATAAATAAAATCCATGAAGGAGAATTGTCAAAGAACAATACAAAACAAAACCCGGGAGACTGATTAAATGCGGCAGAAGTTGGGGAGGGAGGCTGAAGGAGGCCTCAGGTTGCACAAATAATAGGGAAGGAAAATACAAACAGAAGGCAAAGAGAGCCAGAGTTCCACATCTCATGTGGACTCAGATTTTTTTTTTCTTTTTTCTTTTCTTTCTTTCTTTCTTTCTTTCTTTCTTTCTTTCTTTCTTTCTTTCTTTCTTTCTTTCTTTCTTCCTTCCTTCCTTCCTTCCTTCCTTCCTTCCTTTCTTTCTTTCTTTTTTCTTTCTTTTCTTTCTCTTTCTTTCTCTTTTCTTTCTTTCTCTCTCTCTCTCTTTCTTTCTTTTTCTTTCTTTCTTTCTTTCTTCCTTCCTTCCTTCCTTCCTTCCTTCCTTTCTTTCTTTCTTTCTTTCTTTCTTTTAAAGATTTTTTATTTATTTATTTGAGAGAGAGAGAATGAGAGAGAAAGCACATGAGAGGGGGGAGGGTCAGAGGGAGAAGCAGACTCCCTGCTGAGCAGGGAGCCCGATGCGGGACTCGATCCAGGGACTCCGGGATCATGACCTGAGCCAAAGGCAGTCGCTTAACCAACTGAGCCACCCAGGCGCCCTCTTTCTTTCTTTCTTTCTTTCTTTCTTTCTTTCTTTCTTTCTTTCTTTCTTTCTTTCTTTCTTTCTTTCTTTCTTTCTTTTCTTTCTTTCTTTTCTTTCTTTTCTTTCTTTCCTCTTTCTTCTTTCTTTTCCTGGAGGATGGCTGCGGTATCCTACTAGACAAAAAGAACTAAGAGCTATGTATTACTTAACCCTCATTTTGGGAAATGGGCTTCAAGGGGAACTTGAACTTGCTTAGAGTAGAGCTCCTAAAACACCTTCCATCTCCTAAATTGTCACCAAGCAATTACTCCTACAGAGCCGACCGTTGACAGGCTCTGGACATGAGAGAAGTAAAATGGCATAGAGGGGGACGTGCCCAGCTCTTTCAAATCTTCTTATGAACGGCTGCAGTGGCAGAGACTGGGAATCCTGGAACGCGTTTTTCATTTTTATGGACTGGGAACAGCAAGGTGTGGTGCAAAGAGCATTAGACCAGGAGTTAGGAGGTTAAGGTGACAGTGTAGCTGCATCGTTGACTAGTCACCAAAGCCTGAGAGATTGCTAGGCTCTCTGAGCCCTCTGTTCATCTTTTAAATGGGGAGAAAGCTGCTGCTCTGCAGTGCTCAGATTATCAAGCAAAGAATATGTCATCAATTGTGATGATCTTGCAGGTGTAATTCTTGCATGCCTTTGTATTTGAATCTGAATTCTATAAACAGTCAATGAAAGTGCTTACTACATATTAGGTATTTGAAGTAAAGGATGTTGATGCTAGGTTTTTCTCTTCTTCTCTCTCTCTTTATAAAACCATTGTCTTTCCCCAAAGCTTGTGGGATGGGTAACCACATGTAGCTTTTTGTGTGTGTATGTGCCATGTTTGATTATGTATCCAGACTTCTACAAAGCTTGTACCTAAATCAATATAAGGAAAGTAGAAAATTGTATTGCAAATAGATAAGTATCTTGTCATCCCTGCACTGAGTTTAAAACATGAGAGCTTTTTTGGGGAAAATTAGTGTGTGGGTTTTTTTTCTTTTTCTTTTTCTGATTGAGGTTTATTTTTAGTGGAGGCTTTCTTTTTCTTTGGCATCTATGGTATTTAAAATACAATTTTATTACCCATGGTATCAAATAACTGTATATTATCCAACATGCAAAAAGTACCCTGTCTGGATTGTTATTAAAATGTCAATTATGATTGCATCACTTTAGGGCTGGATATTTAATCTGAGAAAATAAACTAAGCATGTACCCTCCTCCTGCATTTCAGGGCTTGGGTTCTAACTTACTTTCTGGTGTATAACTACTGGCTGCTAAAAACACGAGACTCTACTTGATTCTAATGTAATATATCAAACCCTTGTTACAACTTGTCTTCAAAAGTTCACATGCTTTTCCTCTTTAGTCAGTTTAAAACATTACAAGCTACCCTTTATCTTTAATTATTGCTCTTTTATATACTAATTGCGTAGGCCAGCACTGGGCGAGTTTAGAATTTCCGTACTGCTTGACCTTCTGCATCCATGCATTTTATTTCAGACTTAAGCACCTAGTAAGGTGGGACACTGAGGAAAGCCCAGTTTGGCTTCCCAGGTAGAAGAGATGATATGTAAGATCGCTCCATTCTGATGTCTGGCGAGTCCAAGAAGAATGAGGAGAAGGTCAATAAGAGGAGAAAGAATACTTTTCAGAGAAGTATGGAGACATATAATGTTAGTGTTGCAAGAGATCTAAGTGATCCTTTAATCCAGAGTGACAAAGAAGTCAATTAACTGGACTGAAAACTGCTTGTTTATTGGGACAAATTTGGGCAAGAATGCTATTCCAAGTTGAATCTTGTACCATCTTTGCTCCCCAGGTTGTGCTCCTCCTACCTGAAGTTTGAGAAAGAGCTCTGAAGAGGGAGAGCCAACGGGCAGGAGAAATGTCGACTTAGGGAAGCGGTGTTAATAGAATTTAGCTCAGATTTCATTTCAAGGAAAAGAGATCAGTCGGTGTTATGAGCTACTAAATGTGACTAGATTGCTTAAGAACTAGTGAAGATTTACAAACTCCTTGGGTTATTTCCTCTGAAATGCAGTAGATTTTTATACAGTTCTTCCAATTTAAAGCACCTTGGGTTGAATAACAAATTGGTGATTTTGAACTGTTCTGTGTCACACCTGTTAAGAGTTAATAAATTACAGCTCTTTTCTTTGCAAAACATTTTCCAAATAATTTAGATACTGCCGTACCTTGGACATTACAAATTCTTTGCACTTGGGACTTAAAACAGCAACTTGACTAGTTGCTAGAGTTGGGAGAATAATCACCCCAGTTCAAAACACCTGGAATCCTCATCAGTTCTTGGGAAACACTGCCACCATTGTCCTTTGGGTGATGTGAGCTAATTGTAGCATTACTGCGCAATACCCCTTTATTTGGGACTAATAAAATCATAACCTCATTGGAAAGTATGGTGCTTACCCATTGGACTTTTGCATATGCTCAGTAATGTCTGCATTAAAAAAGAAGAGAAATAGAAACCCTCTTCTAAGGCTAAGAAAACCTATCTATTTCTACTTAAGGGCTATAGCTAGAGTATTTCTTGAGCAAGATTATGCAGTGTGTGTGTGTGTGTGTATGGATGGGTGGATGGGGATGAGTGGGCATGTAGTTCTGTAAAGATAAATAAAGCTTGGAGGGCCTGGAACCTGGAGTGTGGTGGTGCGGATGTGCATGGGGGAGTGTATTTGGTTGCAGTGAGGACAGCTTGTCTCCATCTCGTTTCAACATAATAAGCAGGAGACAGCAAAGCTGAGTTTCCCCAAATGGCTAATGCTATAGCCTATCTTTTTCAATGTCACTGGATTGATCGATCATTAAGATGTCTCATGTTTTTAAAAAGAGACAGCCTACTGACAAGCAGAATGGGTATTAAAAAAAAAATCTTAATAGAGGAAGAAGCCAGCCAGACTGAAAGAAAACTGTTCAAAGTATTGTTTTGGAAAACATTACTACCTTGTGCTAATCTTTTAATTCTGATAAGTAGCAATGATTTCATTGGTGGGCAAATCTTATTTCCTTGATAAAGCCTCCCCTGACCCCTTGATGGGATCTCTTTTGCCTCTGATGTCCAGTGGCATCTATTGTCCGTATCACTCATTTGCCAGTTTTGATCTGATGTTTTACTCATTTAAATCCTTTGCTGCGGTTTGACTTTGTCTTTGCTGGTAGAGAAGCTCAAGATTTAGTTGGCGATAAGACCATTTTCTTACGTGTCTTGTTTTTTCTCAGTGTAGCGTGGCGAACATAGGGTGGGTGCTAAAAAATATGTCTGTTGACTTGATTTGCTATAGAATAACTTCGGTAGAGTGAGAAGCAATTTTGTTCCTTTCTGAAGCAGTAAACAGCTGTGAGTTTGTTATTGTAAGGTTGCCTAAGGCCAGGTTTTCAGACACAAAGTGAGTGTGAGCTATCTATCAAGGAAACAGAATTATTTAGCACAATAAACATTTTGGTGTACATTTGGCCTAGAGGAAATTTTTTGTCTATCTGTATGGCCCAAATTCTTCAAATAACGACTTTTTCCTTGTTCCCTGTGTTTATGTTCCTGGTTATCAGGGAAATCTAAGTCTAATCTAAAAAAAGGCGGGGGGGAGGTAGAAATGCACTCTAAATGTAGACTAATGGTGAGTAAAATGCCAGGATAATTTTGAGAGTGTTTCTTAGAAAAATATCAATAAACATTTCAACTTGAGTTTAGGGTTCCAGGACTTAGATCTTAGGATGAAGGCTCACACTCAGCTCTGTAAATGATTGAGATTACAGGTTGCTACAAGCATCAGCGTCCTGTGTACAGTAATGTTTCTGCTTACAAGGTTTACTACAGTGAGGCAAGTGCCATCCGGTGTGTCTCATGACCCTGGGAAGTTTCAGGAATTCTTAATCAGTTGATTTCATGTTTTTAGGCTAATTCCACTTCCTATTCTGAAGACTGAAAGAAAAACATCAGTGCTTAAAAAAACAGTTTAGGATTCTTGCTTTTATCTTAGAGAATGTGATTATTAATGGCTATTTTAGAAGTGTTTTTAAATTTGGAGGCATTTTCCCCCCTCCTTATTCATGATTCCCGAAGCTGCAACCAGTAAGCCTTCTCCCCTTTCTTCTACTCTTCCCTCTTGCTCTTTCAGACCCTCAGGCAAGCCTTTCATCCTCCTTCTGTATGCCACAAAATAGGGGAGTTAGTTCGAGGCCTGCAGCTTTTTGAGTGTGTCAAAGGAAGGGATCCAGCCTTCTTTAATGTAGCCGCACCCATCGGTCAATCCACCTCACTCCTTTCTGTAACCATCAGCCATCCCCCCAAAGTCCCTTGGCACCCTTTTCCTTGAAACCAAGGCCCAAGGAGATCAGACAGCCTCTCTTGCCTTGCCAAGCATCACTCAGCCTCAGCTGAAGTAATGTTTACATATATGATCATTCCATGCCATTTAAAATATGTAATGGATACTGTGAAAACAATAGGCATATTCAAGCTTCAGTGCTGTGCACAAATGAGAGAAATATTCCAATACTCATATCAGAGCCTAATAGGTATAATTTTGCTCGTGATAGAGTAATGCGCAGCAGCTTTCCCCAGACTGCTGGGTAAAACAAAGAAGTGGTTGTCAACCTTTTCAGAATCAGATGTTAATGATATTTCGTGTCTTTGTTGAGTCTGTGGAAAGCAGCTACTGCACCTAGAAGGGAAATGACTTCCATACCAACCGCCCTCAGCCAAAGTCCTTCGGACTGGGGAAACTGGACCGAGGCCATATTTACATTTCGGAGAGAGGTGCGAAAGAAGATTTCAAGACAGAATGGGCTGAGCTGCTTCCCATTTGCCTTACCCTATGTTCAATCTTATCTGTGCTAGGAGGGATCTTCTTATTTCCAACATATAGAAGGGGGAAATGTAATGTAAACAAAGGGCCGGCGTGTTTCGGCAAAGGAGGGAAGTGTTTTCTGCATTTCGTGTGTTTTTGGAAACCTCTGAAATCCCAAAGTCCTACATCTTCCAAGGTTAGGAGGAGCGTTTATTCAAGCATCTCCGGTGCTCAGCAGCTTGCAGAGCGGGGACTTTGCTGCATCTCTTGTAGCAAGCGGCTCACTATTCGGCTTTCTTCTCAAGTGGGTTGTAAAGAACTGCAGCCATCAAATAGTTTGCTTTCCCCGTCTTCCTAAGCCCTCCTTTTACACATTACATTACGTCTTCACTTCAACCAAAGTCTATTTTCATTTAGGAAAAGGTCTTAGTTCTGCTTCAAGCCCACCCCAAAAGTGGGGCCTCTCGGTACTATGTTGTTGAAGCTGCTGGGAATTAGGCCACTTTTTGACCAGATACACACAATTTTCATCCTAAATCTTTAGACACTGTACAACTAATGACTCACATTCTGACACAGATCTAAGGGTAGGATTCACACCATTCTTAGGAAAACACAAACCCTTCTGGGATTAGAAAAAGTAGAAGCTGTACCACAACCATAGTTTAAAACTATGCTTGGATTGAATCCTACTTTCAGAATGATTGTAATATGTCTTTAAATAAAGACCTTCCCACAGTTGTCCAAATTAAAATCAGGGGATAGTTCCTCTGTCGTGTGTGCCCACTTATGAAGACTGTGCAGCTAATCTCTGTAACTGTGAAAATTTTATCACGTAAATTAAATTGTAAGCAACATGTCTGCCAACATGGAACCTCTTGTGTTTATATATGTATTTGTGTCAGAGTTCCATGTAAGTTCTGAAATACTTTATAGACATAATTGTGATCGTACAATGTGTTGATTAAGACATTTTCTAGATTTGATGAATTACAGGGACTTTGGTACAACAAATTCAATCATTTCAGTTATTTTGAAGTCTGTTTCTGATTGCCATAGCTTAGTGTTTTGCTGCTCAAAGTATTGTTTGTGGACCAGATTGGCAGCACTTGAAACTTGGACATATGTGGAATCTTGGGCTCCAAATAAGATATACTGAATCAAGTGCTGGTCTACCAACTGTACTTGAACAGCAAGGACCTAGGGGATCCTAAATTAGGTGTTCAGGTCATTTT
This sequence comes from Mirounga leonina, assembly GCF_011800145.1. Classification (NCBI taxonomy): domain Eukaryota; kingdom Metazoa; phylum Chordata; class Mammalia; order Carnivora; family Phocidae; genus Mirounga; species Mirounga leonina. Next base: position 59,986,505 of record NW_023270415.1, on the reverse strand, counting down.
GAAGTTTAGAGAACTTTGGAAGTATGTATACATTTTTTGTGGTCAGGAGGGAATTATTTTATATCTCACTGAATAATGTAGCAACATCCTCTAAGTTACGTGGCTTCCCAAAGAACCTGCTCTATTTTTGAGGACTATGCTTTTGGCAGAATCTGACTCATTAGTTTATTAATTTATGAATTCTTAATTTATGAATTCTATCCAAATCTTGGATAGAATATGCAAACAGTTTGTGCATTTACAATCAGGTATCTCAGTGGTTTAGATGAAATACTTAAATAGCATTGGAAATCTAAAATAATAAAAAACAATAATAACAGCGATAGGTAATATACAACACTTAGTAGGTGCTAAGCACTCTTCTGAGCACTTCACATAGATGAACTCATTGCATCTTCCTGACAATCCTTTGAGATGTCTTATTATTATGGCTGCTTTACAGATGAGGAAACTGAGGCATAGAGCGATAGTGAGTTGTCCAAGTTCACATAGCTACAAAGTGGAGCAGCTGGGATTGTTTTGACTGCCTTTTACAAATACTAGATGGTGATTAAGCAAAGAATTCCAGCTTGGATGGTTTTTTTTAGAGCCCGGTACATCCTCATGTTTTACATATGAGGGAAATGAGGGTCAGAAAAGTCATGGGGCTTTCATAACATTACAGATAAATTTGTGGCAATTGGCATATCTTAGCCCCCTTGTAGTTCACACATTTGGACTTCATTATCTCCCTGAGAAATAGGCAGATACTCAGATGTCATACCAATGATGGCCCCATTTTGCCTTGTTACTTCAAGGAAAGAGGTTGGCATAAGTACAGATGAGAGTGCCCATAAATTGGTTGCTTCTTAGGTGCCAGAATTATGCTGTCTCTTTTTTATACCTCTACTAGACCCTGTCCAGATGTGTACTATTGCACTAATTACTCTGATCTGAGTTATTTGTTGACATATCTGCTCCACGGCAAGGCTTGAGAGCTAAGGCCATGTTTTATTCTTCTTTATGAACCTAATATTGCCATGGACTATGATGCACAGTAAGCACTTAGTAAGTCATTGTCATGTGGACAAATGACTACTCCTTACCACTGCTTCAGGTATGCTAAGCAAATGGGTTCGAGACTCAGGTGGCTCAGGCAGGAGAGGAAGGAACTAAGCCCAAGATGAACACAGAGAGGCAGGGACTATAGTTTCATGGGCCATTGGTGGTGTTGGTAGTGATTTGTGCTTGTAAGAGCACAGTTCGGTGTTTTGGCTTGACTGTTTCTTTCCTGTATCTCTTCATCTACATATTTTCTGGTTTTGGATGTAAATTCTCAAAGGCAGTGACTCCCATTCTTTACTCCCTTTGTACAGTGCCTGACTTTATACTGCATACAGAGAAGAACTGGGGAATGCTTGTGGGGATAATAATGAAATTATTAATCTGTACCATGGAGAATTTATATTATCCTTTTTTTTTTTTTTTTGGAAAATGTTCTCCGTGAAGAATTTTATTTATTTAACTAGATAGATGAATCTGCTGGTCAAAGTCATGGGGAATAGTTAAAACATAGACGTTTCAATTTTTACTAACGCCTGGTTTTAAAACAAAGTCACACTTTTAATGATCAAATGAGCCCTTACTAGTCCAAAGAGTCCATTATCAGAGTGTTTCCCAGGTATTTTGGGGAGTCCCCAAAGAGGTGGCACATATATCTCTGTAAACCAGTCTTTCAGCTGTACATATCACTTGGCTCCCTCTTTTTTTTCCTGCTCTGACTTGTACTTATCCACAACTGCTGTCTGCCAAGCCCTTGCATGAAGTGTCATGGAGTTGCTACTGCAACATGTATAAGGAAAAATCAAGAAAAGTCATTTGAAAAAGAATGAAAGAGTTTTGCCCTATCAGATTTATTTTTTAAAAATTCAACTATTTGGAGATGATTCACATGTATTTAAAAGAAATAATTCAGGAGGTCTTGTGTAATCTTTACCTAGTTTCCCCCAATGGTAACTTCTTGCAAAGCTATAGTACATTATCACAACCAAGATACTGATATTGATTCAATCAAGATACAGAACATTTCTATCACCGCAAAGATCTCTTTGTGTTGTTGCTCTTTTATAGTGACATCCACACCCCCAGCTCCCACCACCTCCTGAACTCCTGGCAACCATTAATCTGTTGTCTAGTTCTATAATCTTTTTTTTCAAATCATGAATGACATATAAATGGAATTGTACAGTCTGTAACCTTTTGAGATTGGCCTCTTTCTCTCAGCACACTTCTCAGGAGATACACGCAAGTTGTTGTGTGTGTCAGTACTTTGTTCCTTTTTTATTGCTGTGTAGTATTCCATGATATGGATATACTGCAGTTTGTTTATTCACCCATTGAAGAATATCTGGTTTGTTTCTAATTTTGGACTATTACAAATAAAGCTGCTATGAAATTTATGTACAGGTTTTTGTGTAGACATAAGTTTCATTTCTCTGGGATAAATGCTAAGGAGTGTAGTTCCTGGGTCATATTATAGTTACATGCTTTATTTTTTAAGAAATTGTGTTCTGTAGTAGATATTTCACTGCATATAGGATTCTGGGATGACAGTTCTTTTAATTCAGCAGTTGAAAAACTTTTGGTGACTTCCTTTTTGTTTCCACGATTCCTGATGAAAAATGTACTGTTATTAGATTCCCTCCACCACTCATGATATTGGTAAGATATTTCTCTCTCAACATTTATAGTTTATTCTTTGTGTTTAGTTTCCATAAATTTGACTACAATGTGTCTTGATGTGAATTGGGATTTGTTGGGATTTGTCCTGTTAAGATTCACTTAGCTTCTTGAATCTGTAGATTTATGTCTTTTGCCAAATTTGGGGAGATTTTAGCCATTATTTATTTGAGTACATTTTGTTTTAGCCCCACCCTTTTTCTCTTTTTCTTCTGGGACTCTGATGACATGAATGTTACATCTTTGGTTATAGTACCACAGTTACTTGAAACTGTTAATTTTTTTCATTCTATTTTCTATTTTTTTTTCAGATTGGGTAATTTCTGTCATTCTATTTTCCAACTCAGTGATTATTTTCTCTCTCCTCTATCCTGCCCTTGAGTTTATCTATTCAGTTTTTTGCTTTGGTTCTTATATTTTTTAATTCTTTATTTTGTTTTTTAATTTTTTTAAGAGGGAGAGAGAGAGTGGTGGGGAGGGGCAGAAGAAGAGGGGAAGAGCAAATCTGAAACAGGCTCTACACCCAGTGGGGAACCCAATGTGCTGCTCAATCTCCCAACCCTGTGATCATGACCTGAGCCAAAATTTAAGAGTCAGACACTTAACTGACTGAGCCACCCTGGCACCCCAGCTATTCAGTTCTTAAACTTCTATTTGGTTCTTATTAAATCAACTACTTCCTTACTTAGATTTTCTATTTGAAACAAGTGTATTCATACCTGTGCACTGAAGCATTTTTATGATGGCTGCTTTAGAATCTTTCTCAGATAATTCTAACATCCATGTCATCTCAGTGTTGGCATCTATTGATTGTCTTTTTTTATTCCATTTGAGATATTCCTGATTATTGATATGATGTGTGATCTTAGGCTGAAACCTGGACGTTTTGGGTATCATGTTATATGAGACTGAATCTTATTTATACCTTCTATATTAACTGGCTCATTTTGACGCTGCTCCAGCAGGGGAAGGGAAAGGAAGTGCTACCTCTTTCCTGGTATGCGAGGGTAGAAGTCGAGTTTCCCACTGACCTTCATTGACACTTGAGCAGGAATGGGGAGTCCTAGATATTACTGAAAGGGATCTAAACTTCTAGCTCTACGCTAGACTTCCATTAACTCCCTGTCTGGCAGAGGTAAGAGTGATTCATTTTTGCTTGCTGCGTGGTTTCCACTCATACCTTTGGGGGTGCCAGTGGCCTCATTACCACTGGGTGGTGGTGAAATTTCTGATTCTGCTGTTCCTCCCCTGACACCATTCCAGTAGGGAAGAGGTGGGGTGCCTCCTTACTCTCAGTTTGGGGTGGAAGTCTAGAATCTCTGCTAGGCCTTGCTGACTTGGGTTGGGAATGTGGCCATAGTTTTTCTTTTGTCTGTGGTATTTGGGAAAAGGGGAGAGATTATCATCTAAAAGTTTTATGTTGTTTTCTAGGCTGTCCCTTCCAGGTCCTTTGGCTAGATAGAGCAGGCTTTGTTGGGCCTTTTCTTTTCTCTGAACTTGTTGGTGTTTCTGGGTTGTCAATATGTTCCAAATCTAGAATACATGAAGTGAAAAGAAAGCTGAGGGAGCTCTCATCACTATGTTATTCCAAAGCCCTTAGCCACTCTGCTTTCCTTTTTCTTTAACTGTTTTCTTTTATTATCTTTATATATATAATGTTCTGTGATTGTTATTTGCATTACTGGGAAGGTTAGAAAAAATTTGCCTACTCCATCTTTTTGGAAGCAGAAGATTTGCTCTATCAGATATTAACAATTATTAAAAAGATATAGAAAATTTAGCAAATTTTTCATTCAACCCAGTGATTTTTGGTGAATAGGCTTTTGGCCAGTTGATGTTTGGTGAGTTGCTCTAGAACTACTATATCTACAGATAGCAACAACTACTAGGGAAAACTGGGTGGAAGAATTTGTAGGCAGAATGGAGCTGTGCTCTGATATCCTCTGGACAATTCTTGAGTGGCCATAGAAAACTGTAAAGGAGCAGTAAGAATACTTACTATTTTTTTTATAGCAATTTCCTATTGCAAAATACCTCTTAAAAGATCTGGTATGTATAAATGATTCATATTAATACACCAGGTATGTCTTTGTGAGGGATAACTATAGTTTATTAGTTTAAAAATTTTAAGAGTAACTAAGTAAGACAAAACACAGGTTCTTAGATGGATCCTTGGGAACAAGAGGGTTCACATAACTAACACTGAGTTACTAAGCAAACTGAATTGCTGAGACTTCCTTTCAAGAGTAACTAAACAGTTTGTGGTATTGACCTTTCATTTTCAAGGACTGCTGCTGTTTCATGTTCTGTCTATAGTAATGATTCAAAATCTTAGATTTTTATTGTAACATCAGACAACTCATCCTTCCTCAAATAATGTCACACCATAGGTTGGAAAGCAGTAACCCATCAAAAGCATTCAGTGCACTGATATGGGTATTTCATACCATGGAATGTTAAACAATTTTTAGAAAATCTTTAACTCAGTAGACTTTCTGTAATAAGGGTTTTTGTCTTATTCTGAAAAAAATTTTGAGTGATCTAGTAGTGGCTGACTTCATTGGCCAAATGTAGTTCTGAACTGAGATTTGGTTAATTCTAAAAAGTCTTATTTATGTTATCTCTCCATTCTTAAATGAATGAATTAGTCTGAATACTTTTCACAGAATACCTTTGAGGAAGGTGTATTCCTATAGCTACAGTAATATAAAGAAAGAATGTGCCGTAAGATGTCCTGAATTATATCCAAAGATTTTTTTTCATTTAAAATAAATATATTACCTATGTTTCAAGGCTTATAGTGCAAGAACTAGAACCTGGAATCAATTTATTATCTACTTAATGGATGTCATAATAATTATTTTAATATTGTCTTATCTTTCTTAGTGTACTTTATATTTCAGCTATATAAGCTATATTTTGTTAAGTAAGAACATAAGCTATGTTTCATTAAATGGGATTATAGATTAGACTCATATCCTAAAAACATTAGTTTTTGTTGGCCACTATATGGTAAACACTGTGCTAAGTGATTGTCAAAACTTACCTCACATTATCTCCTCAAACAACCTGATTTTCACATTGGGCAGAAGGAGACTCATGAAAACTAAGTGATTTGTCCAAAGTCCATACACAGAAAACCAAGAGTTGGTGTCCACTCAGATCTGTCTACTTGGAAACCCATAAACTTCCTTTAACACTTTGTTTTTTATATTTCTTTTAATTTACCCCTCCACTTCAGTTTACTTTGTTTATAAATTTTCCATTATGGGTGCTACATGCCAGTTATTCTTCTCCAGCTTTTTTGAGTCAAGACGGTTTTTCTTAGGAAGCAAATTGTGTAGTAGAAGTTGAGGATATTTTCTGACAGATCTTACATTCCTTTCTTTTTTCTACCATTGTCTTCCCTAAACCTCCCTATACATTTAATTCCTTAAAATCCTGTGAGTTTGAACACTTCTGTTCTCTGTCATCACTGCAGTGTCTCAGAAAAGAATCTCATTCCATATGCTTTCAGGCACTCAAGGAACCAAAACATGAAAACCTGGAATTTGTCATTACCCATTTGGCCTCTGGTCCATCAAATCCAGTAGCTTGCCTCCAGGAGAGATCAGTCCTTGACTCCTCAAAAGAATCTCTTCTCTCTATTATGTATTTGGTTAATTGGAAAATGCTGTTTTTTAGGTAAAAGATCCTGCATCATTTGGATAGCAACCAAGTCAGCCATATGGGAGGGAAAATAATCTAGTGAGTTGCAAAATAAGAAATCATGGTCCATGTGTTCCTTCTGATGGCTTTCTTTGGGATATGAGGTACTATCTCTTTGCGTTTCAGTTTATAGCTTTTTAAATGGGGATATCCTTGGCTCTATTACTAAGATTTGAGAATATAATGAATATGCATATAATAACTAAATCCCTTTACCAAGAGAAGGAACTCTTTTGGAGAGTTCCCTTTCCTGACCACCAAGGAATGTTATCGACTGATCTGACACTCTTCACAAAGTTAATGATTTCACCTTTTCTCATTTCATGCACTAGTCCATTTGTGAAAATGTGCTGAGTACTTTAAAATCTTGGATGATGGCTTTGCTGTAGAAATAAATTGGCCAACAGAAGCCAATGACATTGTTTCCTGTATTTGCTCTTCTATTCTTACTCCTTATCTAAGACCAATGACTTACTGGAAAATAAAACACACTACTAATAAATATGGCAGAGATAATGACAGGATCAGAATGGAGATATCAGCTACATTGAGAGTAAGAATTCTGTTTATCTAGGCATTGCTGTAGCAAGTCTTTTTCTAGAGAACAGAACACCAGAAAAGAGATATATATTCTTTACTTAACAGCGAGGCCAGTGACAGAGGAGAAGGTCTGGAAGAGCCTCTGGTATCAGACTGGATGACCAAGTGAACGATTCGGTAGGTATTATATATTGTCAAGAGATCTTCTCCTTCCCAAGGACTAAAAAGAAAACAGCCCCAGTCTTTCACAAGAAGTGGAGCAATGCTTAGCTGAGATTGCAAATAGTGTACTCACTAAATTGAAGATCCTTACATGCATAAACAAATCAGGAGATTAATGAGTTCAAAAAAAGTGTTTATTTCTTTTTGGAAACTACCGGAATCTTAAATTGTAGTTGTCATTCAAATACTGAATTGTGTAGGTGCTTCAAAGTGGTGATGTCAATGAATTCATTCAAATTGTTTTCCTAGAATGAGTCAACTTTAAGAAATGTCAGAGATTTCATAACCACCAAAGCGGCCTTTGTAAATCCATCTTGTTACTTATGTGAGGGTCAAATTCTTCTAAATACAGTGTGAAATTCACTCCCCTGGAGAATAGGATAAATCTTTCTAGAATGATTTAAGTAGGATCATGTCCAGATGCAAGGGAATTAATAGATTTTTTTTTTTTTTTTAGCTTCTTAGGGGATTTGTATTTCTGTGACACTCAGAGGAAAAAACATCACAGATGATGAGTGGACACAGAACACTTCGGTTTTGTGACCATCTTTTTTTTTTTTTTTGTCTCCACATATCTTCAGAGAATCTCTATTACTGTACATAGGAGTTTGACCAGAAAATATGCAAAGTTGAAAATTTCCTCTGGAGAAACTGCCACAAAAACAGTATAGCTGAACCCCTGGTTACAAAGTATGGCTTTTTATACCTCATTGGTAAAACACCCATTAAGGTCTATGTGTACTCATTTCAGGATACGATTTCATAGCAGTTCTGGAGCTAATTATTACTTAGAAGTCTATCCTTGTTGGGGTGCCTGGGTGGCTCAGTGGGTTAAGCGTCTGCCTTCGGCTCAGGTCATGATTCCAGAATCCTGGGATAGAGCCCTGCATCGGGCTCTCTGCTCTTCAGGGAGCCTGCTTCTCCCTCTGCTTCTGTTGCTCCCCCTCCTTGTGCTCTCTCTCTCTGTCAAATAAATAAATAAAATCTTAAAAAAATAAGTCTATCCCTGTTTATAATTTATAGATTTACTCTTTTGTCAGGGTTCAAAATCTTGTCACAAAAGACCAGTTAGTAAAAAAAAGTTTGACTAAATCTCTTGGTCCTGGAATAGCAGTAAGAAGTATAATGTTAGCCACAAAAATCTATGGAAAAAGCTGAAAAGAAATGATTTTGTAGTCTCTCTCACACAAAGCAGGGGTGTACATTTTTTGGATCCTCTTTTTCTCGTGCTGAAATAGCCTTTGACTTACAGTCATAATTTTGTCAATTATTTGTACCTTTCATAATTCACACAAACCGTTACCCTTTGTTGAGCCAGTAAACATCATCAACATACTCTTAAAAATCTGTCAACATTATAGGCAAAATTGAACTTTGACTTTTCTCCTGAAACATCTGTGACACAATTCAAGGAAATTCATCAAGTTAGTTAGTGTACATGATAAATTTGCATAGCATCTCAGTTACTTTTAAGGAAACCTCCCCAATATTCTTCTGTGATGCCACTAAGCCCCTCTTTCCAGGAGGGATAAGATATACAGGGAGACACAGGAAATAGGTTTTTGTATATTGATTCAGATGCTACTGTGAGGTTACAAATACAACATGAAGGCCATTGAGGGTTGGTCCCTCCTGATCCTGACCATTTTGTTAGCATGTGAGCAACCATTGGAGGAGTTAATGAATAGCCACAATTTTAAAGATCACGTTTATGTGATTTAATCACCTTTAAATACTCAAAGAAAAATGAAGAGATCTGGTCCTTCTCTTGAGGTGCTTCATATAATAAAACGTCATGACAGACTTAGAGGTATTGGATTTTATAGTATCTTTATACTAAACATAGTTATTTCTAACTGATAAAGCTTTAGTCAGGTAATTTAAATGTGAAATGGTGACCTAATAGAGCTTTGTGCATGATAATAGTCACGTAGAAGAGAACACTTGAATAACAAGGTCCCTGCTCTATGGATAGATGATAAGCAAGTTGATATCTTTACATTTTTAAAAATTTTAATAAAGTAGCAAAACTTTATTTGGGTTCATCTTTTTTCTTTGACATTAGTACTTTACTCAATTAGGGTAAACATTCCAAACATGTTTGTAATATGAAGAATTTAGCATGGAAGAAGTTTGAATGCATCAGAGTGATAAATTTACCTCAAACAACTATGAAGTAAAATATTAATATATTAAACTAGCGTTAGAAATCAGTTCATTATAAAAAAAAAGAAACTGGGGGTGCCTGGGTGGCTCAGTTGGTTGAGAGTCTGCCTTCAGCTCAGGTCATGGTCCCAGGGTCCTGGGATAAAGCCGCATGTGGGACTGCCTGCTCAGTGGGGAGTCTGCTTCCAACTCTCCCTCTGCCCCACCCCCTGCTTGTGCTCTCTCTCTCATATAAATAAATAAATAATAAATAAATAAAATAAAAAATAAATAAAAGTTTAAAAAAAGAAACTCATTCTATGCTCATAGGTATATAATAAAACTGCTATCCTCCATAATGGTAGCAAGATGGTACAACTTCTGGAAGGAAATTTGAAAATATGTGATTCCAATGAACTAATTCTGCTGGAATATTATCTTAAGAACATAGCCCAAAATATGGGAGGAAAAGCTGTATTCACTAATATATGCATAGCAGCATTATTTATAATAGTAAGCAATTGGAAATAAATTAAATGTCCAACAATAAGGTAGTTTATATTATAGCATGTTACATGGCTATTAAAATCATACTTATGGGGTCTATTTATCAGCATGAAAAATGCTTATGTCATAATGTTAAGTGAAAAAATTATAGAAAACTATATATATACTATTATTATAAATATTTATATGTTTATTATATGTGAGTTTGTTTAAAAAAGATTTGAAGCTAAGTAAAACTAAGTAAATAAAAATTAATGCACAAGAAAACAAGCCTGAAGGAAATACACATAATTATATATTTGGGGGTTATTGTTCAATTTTTTCATCTTTTGTAATGTGTTTTAATTATTTTTATAATAAAAATTATAATTCAAAAGTAAATCCTACTGCATACAAAACTTCACTCCTGACCCCACAGAGAGAAATTTAGATACAGGAAATTATGGAATTACAAGAAGAAGAAAATCAAAGGAGGTCAAGTTGAAAGTTAATGACAAAGTGGTAGATAAAGAAATATGTAAGCATGAGGGGAACATTCCTGTGGGATGCCAGGCAAATATGAACAGATACCTAGATGGCTTTGGAATTCATGTAGACAAGTGAAATTTGGTAATCAGTTACATAGGGAAATTGTTAAAAAAAAAAAAAAAAGACAGCTAAATAGATGGTGGAAGCATGGTATAAAAAAGAATTCAGCAACATGGCAAATGGAGAGATGAGGGACAACACATTATCTGAGACACACCCAGCTTCTTGAAGAGTTCTCCCAGCCTCATATGTGAATTTTGCTGAGCGCTGAGTAGCAAGGCAGGTTATCAACATTAAGGACTTGAGTCAGAGCCAGAAGTTATCCCAAAGACACTTGGCTGAGCAGGAGCCTATTCAAAGAATTGAAGATAGAAGGCTATTTAAACAAGTTGTAAAATATTGAGCTGAAGTGGTTGGCCAATTGTGAATGGAACATTCATATTCCACTATTATGACTTTGAAAGAGGAGTGGTATCCAAAAACTAGCAAGCTGTCTTTGAGTTGAACTTGGCAGTAAACAAAACAAATGGTTGCAGTAAACATGTGCTTTTTGAGACTTCATATAATGGTTACTTACTCTGGAGTTTCAAACTTTCATCTATCTACCAAATGTGTCTGATGTAAGTAATAAATAACACAAATGTATTTATGTATGCATACAGAGGGAAGTGTTTGTTGAAGCAAAAGGGTTAATTGATTTAAGAATAAATGTTGTATGGTGAAGGGTAATCATTTGGTCAAATGACAGACTCCCTGCCCTGATGGTTTGAATGTTTTATCGTATTATACTAGCTTTTCATGTCTTTGTACTGACATGCTCAAAAGTAGTCTACACTTGACTCTGTTTTCTCACCTCACATTTGCCATTTACTGCTCTCTAATTCCTTGGAATTTGGATTCCATTTTCACCACTTCATTAGTGTTTTTTTTAAAGGTTTTTTAAAATTTATTCATTTGAGAGAGATACAGAGACAGAGACAGAGAGAGCACAAGCAGGGGGAGAGGCAGAGGGAGAGGGAGAAGCAGACTCCCCGCTGAGCTGGGACCCCGACATGGTGCTCCATCCCAGGACCTGGAGATCATGACCTGAGCCGAAGGCAGACGCTTAACCATCTGAGCCACCCAGGGGTCCCACTTCATTAGTGTTTTAAAAATCATTCATTACTTACAAATAGCTATTGGCTTTTCCTTTTTTCCTCTGCGTACTTCTATATGCACAAGTATTGTGTGACCATTTACTCTGTGCCAGATATTGCACTAAGAGTATCATTAGATGCTACTTTGAATTCTTTTCCAGTCCAGGTTGGAGCAAGGGGTCCTCCCAAGTTGGGCTGGGGTAGTTACCTTGGTTCTCTTCTCCCTTGAAATCAATTTCAAGTATAGTACTATAATGTAAAAAAGAAAACAGAGGAGCTTGCTTTCACAAAGAAAATCATGTCAGTTAAGTAGAGTTTCTCTTTACTATAAAACCACATTTGGAAATTACATGAGGAAGGAGAATCTTTACAAAGGAGATGCTTTTGACTGTTAGCAGCATTTGCCTCTTTGTTTCTTTCCCAGCTCAGTGTTAAGTGAACATCGAACAAAGGAATATTTTTGGCCTTAGTTATCTAGTTATCTGTCCCACTGGTAATATTGACCAAGCAATTATCTTTGTGTTGTGTAGACATGAGTAAAAAGGGCCACAAAGAGCCCTTGCTATTCTATTGATAGAGGGAAATTTATTACAGGAATGTGAATATCATAAATATGGAAGGTTTGAAAATTATAACAAAAAAATATTTCTTTGTATCTACCTCAGTGAGTCCAAAGTTTGAATTGGAAGAGAGAAGAGGCAGGGGAGATGAAATGACATTCCACCCAAAGGCGCATTCCAGGAGGATGTTTTAACTCAGCCTCTCATCTGCTGCCCTCCCTTGTCTCCGTGTTTTTGCATTCTGTCTCTGTCTGCCTTTTCTTTCCCCTCCTCCCTTTTCCCTGTCTTTACAAACTCCTGTTGAAGTCGGGGCATAGCTAGGGTGCTGTGACAATGGTGGAAAGAGAGAAGAGAGGCACTGTTTCTATTCAAACTCTTTATATCTCTTCTCATTCTTTCAGCAAGAATCGCACATTAGCTGTGGAGAACACACACACACACACACACACGCATTCTGTGCCAGAGCAGATCTCCTGAAAACTGCTGCCAAGTGGCCGCCGCCCAAGAGACTGCAGAATTTCTGGCACTAGGCTGAATCAATGGCTGAAGCCAAGTGATTGTTGCTGAACTTACCTGTGTTGAAAGGTCAGCCTTGCGGTGTTAAGGCTGGGCACAGTCACTGAAGGTGAATTGGATTGTGAATGGAGGCCCTGAGGCGTGTTCTGCACTTTGCGACTGGTCTGGCAGCCTCCTCCACCTCCTGAGTCTGCCACAGGCATGGGAAACATCTGGGCAGTGACAAAGGCAGGTAAGGCAGCTTCGCCAAGGTACAGTATCACCTACCTTTGTTTTGCCCAGAAAACTGTACAGTAATGGCCACATTCTTATCAAGTGACTCTCCAGTACACCGTGTCACAATGAAAAGCTCTAAATCTTTGCATGAGACATTTACCTCAACTTCAGCTCTAAAATCATGTGTGATTTGAGTGGATCTGACAATTGATTTGTAACTTAAATAGAAATGTTACCAATTCAAGAACATACTAATGAGTCAGAGCACAGCTTAGAAATTGTTTTATGTACATATTTGTGTGTGCGTGCGCGTGCACGCATTCCTCTGTGTAATGGTGGGTTCATGGATTTAAAAACCATGCGTTATCAAAAAAATATGCTCTAGTGTAAGAACCAAAGTTATTTAAACATTGACTGTTTCTGTTCCTCTATTTTTTAAATGAAAAATAGGTAAAAGAAAAAATGCTATCTAATTTGCACAAGGGTCAGAGGGATGGATGAAATAACACCTTCTTCATGAATGAAATGTAAGTCATCAGATGGGAACTCCTTCAACTTCCTGTGACTGCCTCCATGCCCAAGGAGCCACCCTTTCCTCCTTCCTACTCGCTGCTATGAAAGACGGGTCTATCCGCGTCATCCTACCAACTAAGCCTTCTATCCGTGTCATGCTACCATCTAAGCCTAACCCCTCCACCTTCCTTGTCATGTACCCTTTTACCTCTTTAGGAACTGTATTCTGTTGCATGTCTCCACTTTTGGTAGCTTCAACCTACTTCTTCCCTTCAGTATTTAAATGTGATCTGGTCTTTCTCAACTTTTAGAAAAACCTTCCTCAATTCCACAGTACCTTTCAAAACCCCTGGATCTTTCACAGCCAGACTCATTTGAGTGTAAACTGTACCTGTCATCTTTATATTGCTTCCCATTCTCTCCTCAGCACACTGAAGTCTGGTATCCACCATCACCACCTGACTTTTTAATTTAATTTAAAAAGTTTTTTTTGGACTTTTAAATTTTTATTCTTTGCTTATCTGATCAGTCAGCACCACTGGATCCTACTATTTCTCCATTAGAGGTGTTTCTTCTCTTGGTTTCACACTCCACTTGGTGATTTCTGCCTCTCTCAAGAAGCTCTTCCTTCTTGGTCTTTGTTGCATGTAGACAGGTTAATTCAGGCTGATTCTCAAAGATCTAATGTAAATAGTTTACTTTTGTTTTCATAATAGAGGGTTAATATAGTATTAGTTAATATCTGTGGGATGCAAGTAACTTTTGATCATCACTTTTAAAGTCATTATATTATTGCCATTACTTTATAGTGGTATCACCTATAATTTCATCTTGAAGGTATTATAGCACCATCGGTATTTGTGTTATTATTAGCTTACATTTAGTCAGCACCTGCTATGTGCTAGGTGTTTCACACTTGTAATGGTCTCAACTCTATTCTGGTCAAAAATGTAATATATAAATAATAATTACTTATTCTAGTCCAGAACAAGTCTGCAGAGTGAAGTATTCTTATGTTCCAATTAGCAAAGATTAGCAAAAATAGGATTGACATCAGGTCTACCTAATACCTGAAGCGCATGTTCTTTCCATTGTGCATACTTAACATTCTTTGCTATAACCCAATGTCCTTGTTCAGAACACCATGTCGTAAGGTTGTCTACATAGTTAAATGATGGCTTCTTGTGTGGTCCCTTCTATTCTAAATCATGACTTTAAAATTTAGAGATGAAATCAACGTTGAAGCCCCTCAGACGCCAACATTTTTGGAATGAGCAGAAATATTTCTCAGATTTCTTTTATAAAATTTTCTTTTCCCCTGTATTGGTTTTTGGTTGTTGACTTTGGCAAGGCTTGGTACACTATCAGGTACATTTCAAAAAATTACTCTAGAAAGCACACACTCTGATTGTCCACGTGAGGGCTTGGCACAGGAATGAGATAAAGAGGACTGATGTGAGGACCTCTAAGAGAATGGATAGAACTAATTGGCTGTAGGGCAACTAATTGGCCAGTAAGGGGGAGTGGTTTTGCTCCCTTCCTCCCAGGGAATATTTGACAATGTCTGGAGACATTTTTGTTTGTTACAATTTGGGGAGTGGGCACTGTTTCTGGCAACTAGTAGAGAGAGGCTGGGGATACTGCCAAAAATTATAAAATGCACAGAACAATTCTAATCTTGTTCTCTAGGATAAAGAATTTTCAAGCTCTAAGTGTCAACAGTGCAGAGGTCCAAGAAACCCTGTTGTAGAAGAGGGAAAAAGGAAGAGAAAAGGAGACCGTAATTTTGAGTCTCTGTGACAACAGCGACATGGAGATTTCATCCAGAACAATTAGGAGCTCAGAAGTTTTGCTGCATTATTGGATAAGGGGATGAATCATTTCAACCAGCTTGAGCTTGAGGTTAATGTGAAAGATACAGCTGGTAGAACCAGGCGGCAGAAACGTTGTTAAACTTAAGCAGGAGGGAGAGGAAATGTGGATATAGAAGTAATTCACCTTGGGGTGATAGTTGAGACCATAGAAGTGGTTGAAATGTTCAAGGACATGTGGGAAAAGAAGAATAAAGGCATTTTACTGGTGCTTTAAAAACATACATCCTTCATATAAATAGTGTATTTTTAAGTGATATACAGTAAAAATTATTCCTGCTATGCCCATCTGTTTCAACATGAGGAATCAAAATTTGAATACCAACCTTTCTTAAATAAAGGTTTCTGGACAGATTTAATTTCACTAGTGTTAACAGTTTGTTTCTTCTACCTTAATACCACACTTTTTGAAGCAGAGGTTATTAAATTTAATATTTATTTTTGCTTAGGGTTTTCATGTTAAGATGATAACTTGTCAATGGCAAAAGGGGTTGAAGATATTTTGCTGTAACTCAAGATCAGAAAAAAGGATGTGCACAAAGAGAGGTGTAGCCTAGCTTTGTTGTTTGTTTTTTTTTCCTTTTTTTTCAGTTTGTCTGCTTTCTGGCTTGGTTTCAAAGCATTTAATAGTTTCAGCTTATACTTGCTAAACGTGGAAACATTGAAACACCACACCCTGTGTTACATATAATGAATAGTGTCTTTTGCACAAACATATTTTTATCAAAGCACCTAGAGACAACCTGCCACACCTATCATGTTATTACTCACCCATACTCACTGGCTGCCCAGTCTGACTTTGGGTAAGTTGTGGGATAGGGAGCTCCTAAGTTAAGCCACCTGTAGCTGAATTATTTTAATGACCCAGGCTGAAAATCATTCCACTGCATCTCTTCCTCCCTCCAAAGCAAGACCCATAATCATATTAAGAACTTCTTATTTATGGATACTTGTAACTTCATTTATCTGATCCTAGAAAACTCCGAGGTTGTTTAGAAATGTTGCTACTGAAGAATAAAATGTTGGCAGATAGGACATCCACTGGTTCTGCGGAAGGATGAGTTGGCAACAACTGGGCCTTCCAAGGCCTTCAGGCACAGTGAGATTTGGAGCTTCCTAGGTTGGAGGAACCGGTTTGGTTCCTCTTAACTCTCATGTAAAAATTTCTTGACTTTATTGCTTATGTCTTGTGAAGATTCATGGCTTAATCTGCTCTGTCTTTTGAATAATATTTATAGCTTTGTTAGCCATGGCCTTTAAAAAAAATCTTAACCTTATTATTCAAATAGATGTCTCATCATGCTGAATAACCCATGACCCACACATGCTAAGAATAAACTGGATGGTGCCATGAAATCTTCCACCCACGTAACTGGAAATGCATGGAATGCAAAACTGGGTCTCAACTGCAACGCTCTCTGCAGAAGTGGCTTTTCGTGTCAGTAGAGGAAACCATCTACTCATAATTCTTTAGAGGGGTCTGGAAATTCTGTGTGGAAATCTCTCCCTCAGGCCTGCTATCGTATCTGAAATTCTCACCATTACATTCAATTCTTGGTCTAAGACATCATTTCAGTAAAAGCACCTTTAAAATGCATAGAAATATCCTGTAATGGTAGAAACATTGATTCAATCGAAGCCTATTTTTAATTTAGCACAACTAGGTTTTTTTTTTTTTTCCTTTTTTCTAACTTAACCCCTCTTTCTTAGAAAGCAGAGTTCTGACAAACTAGAAGTTAGGAGAATATTCCAATCAAGGTAAGAAATCAGCAATATTCAGGCACAGTGGGCATTACTAATGGGCCCCTTTGTAGTGTTGGTAGGTGGACAAGGCTGAAAAAGATGAGGCAGGAGGCAGGATCCATTGAGGCAAGCATGCTTCATGAGGAAGCAGAGCATGCCCTTTGGGATGTAGCCATTAGAAACCTATCCTTGAGACACAAAGATGGGTCATTTCTAATAACAGCAACACAAATAATAAATCAGTAACAGTAACTTTGAGTATTCTTTATTGGGTTCCAAGACTTTAGCTATACCTTTCACATGCATTATCTTAATACTTACAATGACTACAGATGAATAAACAGACCCAGAAAGGGTAACACCTACCCAGGTAGGAAGTTAATAAGTGGGAATAGTTGGCATTCTAAATGAGGTTGTTCTGATTCCAGATTCATGATATTAGCCATCATTCACATTGCCTCTTTGTGATCTTCCCCTTTGTTCTCTCTCCCTCTTGTCATCCCTTCAAACTTATGCTACAGCTATATGCTATTTTCCCCACCTAGAATGTCTTAACCTTCTTTTCTGCCTGCTGGAATATTTTTTTTAAATTTTTTGAGAACTAGGTGAAACGGTGAAATATCACCTACTTTAAAAACTTTTCTTTGGGGCGCCTGGGTGGCTCAGTCAGTTAAGCGTCTGCCTTCGGCTCAGGTCATGATCCCAGGGTCCTGGGATCAAGCTCCGTGTCGGGCTCTCTGCTCAGCAGGGAGCCTGCTTCTCCCTCTCCTCCCCGCACATGCTCTCTTTCTCTGGCTGTCTCTGTCTCTCTCTCTCAAATAAATAAAAATCTTTAAAAAAAAAATTTTTTTTTCTTTAATGTATGATCAGTTTCATTCATATTACAAGTAACTAGGGAGATATATAGCTCTATTTCCTGCCAGACTGTAAGGCACTCGAGACAAGAATTCTTTTTTTATTATAATGTTTGTAGAACAAAATCTAACTTTGCCTATTGAACACAATAGACAATTATAAGACATCTGTAGAGTAAGTAAATTTGGTCATAGGTAGCCTGTAAAATTGAAGAATAAGCAATTTTCATCCTAAAGTTACCAACGAAAGATTAAATTATGTTTACTAGACTTGGTTTTAGAAGGCAGGAAGTAGGGCGCCTGGGTGGCTCAGATGGTTAAGCGTCTGCCTTCGACTCAGGTCATGATCTCAGGGTCCTGGGATCGAGTCCCGCATCGGGCTTCCTGCTCCTTGGGAGCCTGCTTCTCCCTCTGCCTCTCTCTCTCTGTCTCTGTCTCTGTCTCTCATGAATAAATAAATAAAATCTTTAAAAAAAAAAAAGAATTGAAAAGTGGTTAAAAAAAAAAAGAAGGCAGGAAGTAACATAGTACTTTCAAGAATATTTTCATTTTTGGGTGCCTGGGTGGCTCAGTGCCAGGGCGGTTAAGTGTCTGACTTTGGCTTAGGTCATGATTTCGGAGTCCTGGGATTGAGCCCCTTGTGGGGCTCCCTGCTCAGCGGGGAGTCTACTTGTCCCTCTCCCTTTGCCCCTCCCCCTGCTCGTGCTCTCTCTTTCTTTCTCAAATGAATAAATAAAATCTTTAAAAAAATATTTTCATTTTTTAATTAACTAAAATTTTCATTAGTTGTCCAAACAATTTTTATCAAAGTCACTAATTTGCTTGTGACTGGATAATTGAATTTTATTGTACGTCCAAGTGACGTAGGTTGGAAAAAAATGATATATATATATATATCTGTTTATACCTTTGAGTACCTATAATTGTAAAACTTCTGCCAAAGGGGAATATACCACAATGCACGCACTGTAAGAATGAGGAAAACAAAATGCTTGCCAATTTATTATTCAATGCATTTATGAATAAATGATATAAATGGATGTGAGGAGATATAAATATGTATGCTACAGATAGAAAAACACCTTATAAATATCTTTAAAAGAGATATAAAGGTGCTGTAAGTGTGGGAAACCCATCACATATGGCCCTAGAGACGTAACGCGAAACATCAGAGAAATACGTGGTTGCTTTTTGTGATTCTGGGAAACCAGAGATGTGTA
Organism: Mirounga leonina; assembly: GCF_011800145.1. Classification (NCBI taxonomy): domain Eukaryota; kingdom Metazoa; phylum Chordata; class Mammalia; order Carnivora; family Phocidae; genus Mirounga; species Mirounga leonina. Next base: position 59,967,508 of record NW_023270415.1, on the reverse strand, counting down.
TTTCTCCATTTCTAAGTTTTTTTGTGTATGCCTTGATGATAACAGGCTCTTTAAAAAATCAAAACAAGATGGATATGTCCCTTCACCTATTTATATTTTTCAAATAAGAAATTATATTTGTTTTAAATTTCTCAAAATTAAATATAAATTGGAAATGTAAATACTTCTGAAATGGAGAAAAAATTTTTTTTGCACCAACATAAACTTTTTTTTTATTATTATGTTATGTTAATCACCATATATTACATCATTAGTTTTTGATGTAGTGTTCCATGATTCATTGTTTGTGTATAACACCCAGTGCTCCATGCAGAACGTGCCCTCTTTTATACCCATCACCAGGCTAACCCATCCTCCCACCCCCCCCAGAACCCTCAGTTTGTTTTCCAGAGTCCATCATCTCTCATGGTTCGTCTCCCCCTCCAATTTCCCCCCCTTCATTCTTCCCCTCCTGCTATCTTCTTCTTCTTCTTCTTTTTTTGGAGGTTTTATCTTGTCCCTGCAGTTTCCTCTTCTTTTCTTCATCCAGCCTGTGGGATGTATTTTAGTAACTTTGTTAAACCAAACCAAACTGGATGTGTGTGTATGTGTGTGTATGTATGTGAGTGTATCTCTCCTTACCCTTTGTTGCTTAAGAACCAAAAGTAGTTGACAGCTCCCCCTGAAGCTTAGGATATGAATATCGACATGGTACATTTATATACAATATCCTCTGGGTCTAGACTGCACATCATGCATCCAGTCATTCATTCACTCCATGCACAATAATTGAGAACCAATAACTTTTCAGGCTGGGGTATGGATAAGAATGTGTCATAGACTCAGTCTTGGGGAGGAATAGGCATAATTATAAACCAAAAATGTGACACACAAATATTTTAAAAGATGTTCTGTTTGAAGATCTGGTGCCATTTTAACCTTAGACTCTAGATGAAGAATCCATCGAGAATCATACCATGGGGGCGCTTCCTGTCCTGACTGACATCTGTGTCATCTAAAGAGCTTTTTATTTCTGACCTAGATATTGGACTAGCAGAGAGCACCAGAGAGGGTAAGAAACTGAATCTATTTCTCAGGGTATCTAAAGATAAAGCATTTGAAAGTCCTAGTTATGCACCATTCTATGCACAGAGAGGAGAAAAAGTTACTTTGTCCCTATTACTGTGTTTATCTGCTCTAATTTATAGGGCATTACTGCTTAATGATTATGCAGACAGCCTTGAAGCTAGGCTTTTCATGTTTATCAGTTAGCTCCGTCATTTACTATCTGTGTTACTTCAGGCAAGGTATTTAACTAGTGCCCATTTCCTTGACTGTAAATGCAAAATAACAACACCTGCTAATAATATTGTTGTGTAGATTTAGTTAAGTAATGCATGCAAAGCTGTTAGGATAGCACCTGACATATACGCAGTGCTATTGTTCTGTTACCAAGTTTTTGTGACACTTGTTTTTGCTGGACCTGAGAAGGCATCAGACTCCTTCTCAATATAATACTCCAGACAACCACTATCACTACATTGGAGTTGCACATGAGATGAAATTAATTTGTTATCACTATCCTATAGAGATATAAAGATCTTTCTACTATTATAAGAAAAGCTCTGAAAACCAGCTTTAAGCAGTCTTACAGGACATTGCTCTTACTAATCTGCCAACTGGTCCTTTTATAGAAGGCATCTCATAACTCAAGGGTACTATCCCTCCCAGAGGTATTTGCATTTTAACAGACTTACTAAAAATATACATGGTTTCACAATCCTGAGGTATAGTTTTCCAATGGTGAATTTCCAGGTATCGTGATTGGTAGTGAGGGAGATTGAATGTCCCACAATGAATTGAGATACTCAGGGGGCCTGAAGCTGACCCAGTTTAGTTGCATCCTCTGGCTATCTGCAGGAGAATATCTTCTCTGCGGAAAAGTTTCCCCAATTTTCAATGAAGAACTAATGGACTCCTACAAATAAGACTACAAATGAGCTCCTAATCAAAAGTCCTTACATATTTGAGGAAGCAGCCACTTTGACTTAAACTTCTAGGACCAACAGATAATAGATTTAGAACTTTGAGATACTTGCATTTTTTGAGGTACTGAGTATACATATAGAATATCACATAAATGTTAACATGTAGCAACTCTCTATGTAATAAGACATAAAGGATTATGAAAGTTTACCAATCAACAGAAATGTATTAGGAAAGAACAAGGAAAAATGGAAAAGGAAAAACTCCAAATATGCAAAGCACTGTGACATAATGATAAAATAAAAGTCAAATATTATGGGTAGCATATTAGAACCAAGGCTAGAATGAAAAGTTCTGACAGAGAATGGAAGAGGGGTAGTATTTATTTATTTTTATTTTTTTATTTTTTTTAATTTTTTTATTCTTATGTTAATCCCCTTACATTACAACATTAGTTTTAGATGAAGTGTTCCATGATTCATTGTTTGTGCACAACACCCAGTGCTCCATGCAGAATGTGCCCTCCTAAATACCCACCACCAGGCTAACCCATCCTCCCACCCCCCTCCCCTCTAGAACCCTGTTTGTTTTTCAGAGTCCATCGTCTCTCATGGTTCGTCTACCCCTCCGATTTCCCCCGCTTCATTCTTCCCCTCCCGCTACCTTCTTCTTCTTCTTCTTCTTCTTTTTTTTCTTAACATATATTGCATTATTTGTTTCAGAGGTACAGATCTGAGATTCAACAGTCTTGCACAATTCACAGCGCTTACCAGAGCACATACACTCCCCAGTGTCTATCACCCAGTCCCCCCATCCCTCCCACCCCACCCCCCACTCCAACAACACTCAGTTTGTTTCCTGCGATTAAGAATTCCTCATATCAGTGAGATCATATGATACATGTCTTTCTCTGTTTGACTTATTTCACTCAACATAATACCCTCCAGTTCCATCCACGTCGTTGCAAATGGCAAGATCTCATTCCTTTTGATGGCTGCATAATATTCCATTGTATATGGAAGAGGGGTAGTATTTAAAGAGTGATAGATGGATGTGAATTTTCTAGACCTGATGAAAAACCATGTGAATTCACAGATTTTGGAAGAGTAATGTAGCCTAAGCAGGATAAACAAAAAGAAATTCATGCATTGTTGTGAAATTGCAGAACATCAAAGATGAAAAAGACCTTAAAAGCAACCAGAGAGAAAGACAAACTGAAACAGTAAGTGGAGTGATAGTGTCCTTCTCAGTAGTAATAGTGAAAGCAAAAGGTGATGGAATAATATCCTCAAAGAATTGAAAGGAGGTAACTTAAGAACTATTCATCTAACTGTATACTTAGCAAAACTATCATTCAAGAATGAGGGTGAAATAAATACATTTTCAGAAAAACAAAAGCTGAAGACTAAATTTATTACCGAAACCCACTAAAACCACCATTTGAAGGAAGTTTTAAAGCAGTGTTTCCCACACTTTTCAGTCTTTGGGACCCTTTTACTCTCTTGAAAATTTTTGAGAGCCTCGAAGAGCTTTTGTATATATGGGTTGTATCTATCAAAAAGTCTTAGGCACCTGAGAAATGTATTCATTACGGCACAAAATCATGTTTTCAGAGCTATAGGCATTTCTGGGTAATGACATTGTACAGAAATATGGGAACAGACCACAGAGGAAAAGGATTTGAAGTTGTCTTGGAATTTAGATCAACCAAGAGGTGCCAGAAGGGTGTTTCAGTGGACATTTGAGCAACAGGAAAAAGACAGAATATTCATGGCACTTAAAGGAGACCATAATGAAACTGACTTGACCTGTAAGTAAAACTTATTTGGGGGAAGTTTGAGTCAGGCAGCACTGAAGTGTGGAAGTCTTTAAATATAATGATGCCATAAGCCTCAAAATTCAGAGAGAGAGAGAAACCAGAACTTGTGTGAAATCCAGTGCTGTAAAAATCATGAATCATTTAAACGAATAATCATCAGACAATGAAAAGCGGTTTAATACTGTATAAACCACATTTGAAAGATGATAAGCCTGTCATGTATAATATATGAGAGTTATTATAGGTGTTTTCAAACTTCATGTCAGTTGTGTCCTGTGAGCCCCATGGCCTTCATCTTTAGGCAGATAACAGGATGGTTATAACAATCTCCTGCCTATGTGGTCTTCTGCAGTGTTTTTTCCCTCTTCTTTTTTATCAATTCTCTTTATATTCATCTGGTCACCAAATTTTCATGTGTGTCTTTGAGTTGTTTTATGTTGCTGAAAAACGCCTGATGTTGCTGTATCCAGGAAATAAATCCAGTGTGGTGAGGGAACACACACTCTCAAGACCTGGAATAACAAGACCTTTTTTGGCTCCTCTATTGATTACACATGACCTGAATCAGCTCTTTATTCTTCAATCTTTGCATCTCTGACCTGGGGAGAGCAGCTGCATTACTGTTAGATAATGTTGAAAAACACGGACTCTTTCTGATAAAGGAGGATTGTTAGAAATCATTGACTAAAATCTTAAAACTTTTCATTGCTATTTTAATTTAAGCAACACTGTGCCATACGTTGTGTTTTAATTACTAGCTAGGTTTCTAAATGTAGACTGTAATTTGATAAAATATCTGTAATGTAGGCAAGCTACTATAGCTAAATACCCTTGCCATTTGCTTATGCATACTGTATGTATACATGTGCACCATATGCACACATATGCTAACTTGCTGTATGGCTGGAAGACTTGGACCTGTATTTGTAGCAGTTCCATTTGTGGAGGTTCAGAACAGTGTTTATAGGAATAGGAAAGAGAAAAACAGGAATGGCTTTGACAAGAATCAAAATCTGCAAACTTTCCTCCTCAGCCATCCTCATCACACTCATCCTGCTCCCGACTTTGATAGTAATAATAATTAATACGGATATGGTGCTTTACAGTTTATGAAACACTCTTGCATAATTTTCACCTAACTGTGGGAACAAAGCCAGCGTAACACCAGCATGTGAGTAATGGCGGGGATGTGTGGGTTGAGCCTGTGAGCGAGGCAGCACCCACATTGCAGGGCAAGTATTTGGTGATAAGGAGTTTGGCCTTTATTATATATGCAATGGGAAGCCACTGAAAGGTTTTAAGCAAGAGAGTAACATGAGTTAATTTACATTTTAGAAAGTCTCCCAGGCTGCCACATGGAAATGAATTGTCGGAGGATAAGGGTGAAAGCGTAGAGACCAGTTAGGAAGCTACTGAGGTAGTGGTGACCTGGGGTGTGTTCACCTTGAAGCTAACAAAGCTTTATCTTCAGGGCCCCCTGCTAACAGAAGCCACTTCTTAGGCTGGGGTAGAGACTGAGTAACATATTCATGACATTCTGTGTCTTTGTGATATCAGTAATACTATGACATTTAAACTATTAACTGTTAAGACAGCTGTTTCTTTCCACTCTGACCTTCCATCCACCATATTCAGTTGGGTGGGATGATACTAGAGTGGCTGTAGGCATTTTTAGGATCTTGTCAAGGGGAAGTTGAGCTGGGCATATGTCGTTTTAACTACTGTTTGGAAAGGTGTTTTGGAATGGTTCCATTAAACAGATGAAGCATGCTTCTTTGATAATCTTTACATTTATTGGAGAACCAAAGAAATACAGATTAAACACTAATGACAAGAAACAGAAGTGAGAAGGATTAACAATAAAATCACTAGAAATTATTCTGACATCCAGAAGTGAACTGTATAACCCCCAAATTTTCAAATTTCATTAATTCATTAAGAGAAAGAGACAAATTTTGAGAAGAAATTGATAGTTCACTGATTGTTTGATAACCCAATTAATGAAGAAGAGTGAATCATGTGAACATATTGGGAAGAGACTTAAATTTCTTGCTGTTTTGACAAGAGGAAGAGAACATAATAACTAATACTATGCCATTCTCAATGAGAACATCAACAAACTGCTTAGTGAGTTTTGCTGATCCAAAGAGTATTTAAGATTAGTCACTACATGTGTAGAAAGCTTGAAATGTTATGGAATCTTAGAGCTCATCTACAAAAGAAACTAGAAAACGGTCTTTCCAAATTTGACAAGAGTCTGAAACATTTACATAGTACTACAATAACGTGTGTTGATGCTGAAATAAAAATGTTAAGCTATCAGCAACTATCTTCAACTCGCTGGAGAAAAAATTGGATTATCTGTTGTCTTTACCAAAAACTATTTTACAAAACTGTTGTCATATGAAGAGGTGATCAAAGAGTATACAGCCAATTACATAGGAAAAATTATAGAGATGTGTGAACAGGCTAATTAATAAAAATAGTGGGGCACCTGGGTGGCTCAGTAGGTTAAGTGTCTGCCTTCAGGTCAGGTCATGATCCCAGGTCCTGGGATCAAGCCCCATGTCAGGCTCCCTGCTCAGCGGGGAGTCTGCTTCTCCCTTTCCCTCCCTCAGCTCATGCTCCCTCTCTCTCACTCCCTCTCTCTCTCAAATAAATAAATAAAAATCGAAAACAAAAAAATTTAAAAAATTAATAAAAACAGTATATCATTTTTCCAGGTTTTTATAGACTTTGTAGTATTTTTCAGCTTAAAAAGTGTGTATGTGTGTATGATCTTTTTTCCTCATTCAAAAAAATATATTCTTCCTCTTCTTTTTTTAACCTAATTTTGTATGCATAGCTTGTCTGACCTTTCCTTAAAATATGGCCTCTCTAATTGAACAAGCTTCAGGTTCCACCAAACCTGGATCTGCCCTTCAACTTGGATTGTCGCTGAGTAGATGGAGACAAGTGGACATACTTAGGGTGTACTATGGAGGTAAAAAAAATTCCTATATGATTGTCTTTTTGAAGGACTATAGCCCATTTCTGGGGGCAGGGGGTTGAATGAGTTAAAACTGAGAAAAAACGTAATTCCTCCAGAGTCCTACAACTCAGAACTGGCTAACTAGGATTGAATCTAGATATGTTAGGTTCAGAAGCCTTTGTCATCATATTTGAAGCTTCAGTTTTCTTAAGGTGGTTTTGAGGGTTCAATTAGACGATGCCGACAAAATGCTTCATGTGGTGTCCAGAGCATTATTGAGTGTGCTTGTAAAGTGTTGCTCTTAGTAAGATGGTAAGAGGTTTATTCTTTAGGTGCACATGTTTTTTTGTTGTTCTTTTAAATTGGGTGGTATTTATTTTGCTGTCTGCTTGCCAATCTCTCTGAGGGAGTCAGGCCACTCTGCTGTAGGTTTCCATTTGTTTCCAGGGGATAATGGAATTTCTCTTCTTTGCTCTCTACTTGTCATGTGTCCTCCAGCCAGCGCCCATTGCTGAGGAGTGGTGGCTCACAAACAACAGAGCCCTTTGGCAGACCAGCCTATGGAGCGTCAGTAGCAGATCTGTGGGGAGAAACCTGCACATGGTTTCAGTAGGGATGGTGGTGGTACTCTCACAGTTTAAAGAGGTGGGTGAATGAAGTCACACATTTCCTAATGATGCAAGAAGAGGGGAAGCTTTTAGTACTCCAATGCAGTTCTTTTTTTTTTCTTTTTTTTTTCAAAGATTTTATTTATTTATTTGACAGAGAGAGACACAGCGAGAGAGGGAACACAAGCAGGGGGAGTGGGAGAGGGAGAAGCAGGCTTCCCGTGGAGCAGGGAGCCGACGTGGGGCTCGATTCCAAGACCCTGGGACCACGACCCGAGCGGAAGGCAGACGCTTAACGACTGAGCCACCCAGGCGCCCCTCCAATGTAGTTCTAAAATAATCAGATCTAGCTAGTTTATTTAGTCAGATTTTAAGATGAGGAATGAGATGGGATGAGTCTAATTTTTACAGGTTCCACATAGCAGGAACATTCTCTAAGTGATTTGTTATTGAAACTTGTTTCAGTGATTGACAACTCTTAATGTCTCTTTGGACTTCTCAATTACTTCTGTAGACCTTATTTTGTCACTGTTAACTAGGAAGAATAACAGTTATCTCTTTGAGAGCCAAAATTTCATTAATGTTTTTATGTTCTTAGAGTTATCATAATGAGTTCCTGCTTTATTATCCAACATGCTGATAATCCTCTCTTTTTTAATTCTAAGTTTTAATTCTAAGATGAGAGAATTGAAGGCTTTCAGATACACAGATACATGTTTAAACGCATGTACAAGTTGTTTTGCTGGGAGAAAATGAGAGCTCCAAAAATGGGGTGTTTCTGTAATGTTCCTTTCCATCTTTATGTAGCAAAACTACTTTTGTTCTCAGGGCGCCTGGGTGGCTCAGTTGGTTAAGCGACTGCCTTTGGCTCAGGTCATGATCCTGGAGTCCCGGGATCGAGTCCCGCATTGGGCTCCCTGCTCGGCAGGGAGTCTGCTTCTCCTCTGACCCTCCCCCCTCTCATGTGCTCTCTCTCTCTCAAATAAATAAATAAATAAAGTCTTAAAAAACAAAAAAATACTACTTTTGTTCTCTCAGGCCACTACACCCTTAATTGGTCATCATAAATCCTGTGGGCTCCCAGCAGTTTGCCAGAAGAGATAGCAGTTCGTTTTGTTTGTTCTTTCATTTGCTGGTATTTTGCTTATTGGACTTCTAAATTTGGATAGTGCCTGATAGAGATTTCAGTTTTAATTTGAATTCTGCGCTTTAACTATGTGTTTTCTACCTGCTCTTTAATGAGGGTGGCACCCTCTAATAAGGTCTGGGACAACTTCTTTTACTTTTCTTTAGCAGATCCACATTCCACTGCCAAAGCTTCAGAACACTCTGGGAAATAATGCAAACCAACTGTGACTTCTTCTTTCTTTCTGGGTCTCCCCAGTGTGGCACTTGAAATTATGTAAGAGCTGGGTCAGTGAGAGAGAGAGAGAGGAAGTCTGACAGAAAAGAGAGGTGGTTCAAAATTAAAGAAAGATTCAGTTAGGATTGAGATTTTAGGGCAAAATCCCATTTACTGAGTTTCTCTTCTCTATTCAAGTTTGCTTAAAATACATGATGAGATCAAACAACATGATTTGTATAGCATTAAACGTTAAACGTTTCTCATTCAAACTTTACGGTAGGTAAGCAAGATATCTTAGGAATTGTATGGTAAGCTTTTGTCTTCAGGCTGAAGGACCATTCCTTTTACGAACTAACTTTTTTATGAGCCTTTTAGTTTTTGTAACAAAAAGAATAATTCCTACTCTGAATTTCTAATGGGATTACGTTTTCCCTTCTCCCCAGGCCCCTCTCCAAGAAAGTATACACACACTTAGGTACATAAATATGATCTACACATGCCATTACAAATATGCTTATATTTACATTAACAAAATATTTGACTTTTTTTCTTTGGCATGATGTTAATGTTTTATAGTTACAATGGAATGAAAGCCCCAACAAGGTCAGGAAGTGATGTCACTTTTCTTTCTTTATACAGAATGTATAGGCCTTCTGGTAGCTCTGCCTGCAGTCTCCATTCCGACCTGTGAAGATGTTAGGAAAATCAGAGGTCTAGAGCCCAGCGGCATATGTCTTCCCTTTGACTGTGATAGTCTTGGTCCAGCGTAATCACTTTAGGTCGATATGGAAGTGACAGTCGGGTTTCCTAGAGCCAACTGCTCAAACTTTGCATCACTTACTCTGTGGAAAACAGTGTAAGTTTTCTTTCTCACTGCTTTTCATCTGATAAAATGCCCAGTGCTAGATCAATAGTTTAATCTCTTAACCCCAATAGGAAGAGGAAGGGATGGCCTGATTATTGCATAATTCATCACTTACTATGCTTTTGGCAGTCTCCCTCCACTCCCTCTTAGCAATCTCCTCAAGACCAGCTCCTCCTAAACTATACTATCCAAACATTTTGAGTCTGACCTACTTATTGAAGAACATGCCCAGAAATTTGATATTGTAATTACTCCTAGAATGAGCAAACTTGCTCATTCTTTACTTCCTTATAGTAGCTATTCAGTGTAGAAGCAGTGAGTGGCCCTTGATTAAGCATTAAGGGGTTTTTGTTGTTATTGCTTAAATGAACAAATAAATATTTCATTGGGACATCATTGGTATCTTGATTTGGTTTCAAAGTGAACACAGCTACATGCCTCAAGTGACTGCTTTTAAACAATTAAGTCCTGTCTCCACCTTAACATTTTGTTCATTAGTCACTGTTGAACCTTTGTCCTTACTTGTCAGTATCTGAGAAAACATACACTTTAGCTCACAATGTCTACTCATTCTCCCCATCACTGTGATAAGAGTTTCCTCACTCATGGCCAACCTGTCAGAATGGAAACTCTGTATCACGGGTGGGATTGAGAAATCTCACTCAAGCTTCATCCATGTGACTCCAGTCAGGATGAAAATGGAGAGTCGTGATCTGGATGGTTATAGATGATGGGATTTTTTCAAATATCTGGATATTTACATCTTTTAGATTAGATTTTAGATTAGATTTAAGACCCCAAGTTCTTAAATTCTTGGTCCAGTAAAAAAAATTGAGGGGCCTCCCTAGGACTGCCCATTTTACTTTTGTCGGGTTAAAAAAAGTAACAAGCTCTACTTATTTTTGCCATCATTTCATAGGAAGACCATATAAATACCAAAAAAACAAAACATCATAATCTCAGATTAAAAGAGTTCTTTTAAGTGAATCCACTGTTTTGTTGAAACCATACTGCCTATTGTTCTCATTTCACACCAGACCTGTGAGAACTCTGTATTGAGGCTAAACATGGCGCCTCCTGTGGGGACATAGCTCAGTGTTTGTTTGGATGCCAGATATTTCGACAATATAGACCACAGATGCCTGTCAGTGTAGGAGTTTTACTTATGTGTTTTTCCTTCTTATCAGTATGTTGAGGCAGTTCCTTTATATCTCAAGAGTTCTGCCTAATGGGTAAGGCTTCCTATAGATGGCTTTTAACTTCACAATGTTTCTCTGGGAAGATAACTCAGCTATGCTTGTAGGCTTAGTGAAGATTACTCACTCTGAAACAGGATCAGCTTTACCCTTATGTGGAATAGGCAGTGGCTTATATGGCATGATTTGTGAGGTGCTGAGAAAGCTTGAAAGTAATTCTTCCACTCAGTTGCCACACAGCTTGAGATTAAAACATGAACATTTATTCCTTTGGGCACCTGAGGGTCCCTCTGTCTCCTCTTCTTTATTTACACTCTGCCCTTCCAGTCATCTCCAATCACCCCTAAAGGCTTTAAATACCTTATAAAATGTACCTGTGACTTTGTTTTTATTCAGGTATGGTGAGGCCAACAGATCAGGAGACAGTTGTCACTGAAAGATGGTTTGTTACTCATAGTTCCCAAGAGGAAGGACATGCCACGTTTCACAGGGCACAAGGGGCGGGGGGGGGAGGTGGTTAGGAGGAGGAAGCATCAGGGTCTGCCAGGAAGCAGAGTAGCAAGGGGAAAGCATGCATGGGATAGTTCATTGTGGTTTTCATAGGAAGGAATGGGCTAGGCGGTGTCAGCAGGCTGAGCAGGTTTAGGATTGAATAGTGTAAATAATTGAAGTGGGATTTGGGCTATAGGGATGGTCCCTAGTTGTCTGGTATCTGGCTGTGGGTTGGTTAGGGCAGGGGAAAACTGCTCTGATAGCGAGAGCCTGACAAAGGAGGTAGTTGGGGTTTGAGCTCTGGATTAGTTGGTTTGCATATGAAAGGCATGCTCTCCGGGAGACCTTTGTAATCTGTAGGAATTACCTAGCCCTGGGCGGGGGCAGTCTTTCTCTGGTCAGTGAGGCTTCAGATAGCACAGCATCAAGAATACAGAAAATAAGGAAACATAGATAATACACCAATCCCCAAATTGGTATCTGCTTCCCAGACCTCCCTTTCATGCATATTCATCTATCCAGCTGCTACTTGGCATCATCACTTAGATGCCTCAGGGCATTTCAGAATTAACCTGCCTATAAAATGAAGTACCAATTTACCCCCAAACCTGGCCCTCCCCCTTTTACCATCTCAGTAAATACTACCTTCAAAAATAAAGCTAGAAACCTGGGCAGCACCTTTCTTTTCCTTACTTCCCATGCTTAGTCCATCATCTGCTCCTTTCAGTTCTTTCTCCAGAATATATCTTACATTTATACACCTCTCCTTATAGCCACTGCTACCATGTAAGTCTAAATCAATGCTTCTTATCTGATCTTCCAATTTCCAGTCTTCTCTATGTGGGGAAGACCCAATAGACAACAAACCAACAATTATTTAACAACCAAAAAAAAAAAAAAAGCAAATGAATATAAATGCTATAAAATTATAACTATTCTTCTCTTCTCTCATTTTCTCAATCCCCCATCTTCACTGCCCTGCAGCACAGAATATAATCTATTATCCTGTCACGTGCTAGAGTAAACCTTTAAAAATATTAAGCAGAGCGTATCACTGACTTACTTAAAAGTCTTTTATAAGATTTCTAACATGCTCAGAATCCAGTCCACTTTCTTACTGTGGGCTAGAATTCCAGCATGATATGACTACAGTCTAGCGTTTTGGCTTCATGCCTTGCCATCTTCACCTTCACTCACTGTGTTTTGTAGCCTTTTTGAGTTTCAGGAATATTTTAAACTCTTTCCTGCTGCAGGAACTTGGCAGTTGCTGGTAAACTCTATGTGAAAGCTTTTTTCTAGACTCTGTGTGCCTCTGGCTTATTCTTGTCCCTTAGGTATCAGCTTAAAATCATTGCTTTTCTTTTTTTTTTTTTTAAGATTTTACTGATTTATTTGAGAGAGAGCAAGAGCAAGAGAGATCACAGATGGAGAGGGAGAAGCAGACTCCCTGCTGAGCAGAGAGCCCAACTGGGGCTCAATCCCAGGACCCCGAGATCATGACCTGAGCGAAAGGCAGACACTTAACCAACTGAGCCACCCAGGCGCCCCAGCTTAAAATCATTTCTTTAAAGAGCAGTTCTGTGATCACCCTCTCTAACCACAACCCTCCCTCCCCTCTCCATATCATGTATAACATCAAGTTCTTTATTTTATATTATTATATTGATGTTTGGTTATCTAGTCTTTGTTGCTTACGGGTCGTCCCTGCATGAATGTAAGCTCCAGGGGGTCCTGCCGCCACCCGCCTCATCACCATTGTAGCTCCTTGCATACAATTCATAGATGAATGAATTATTTAGACAATACCTTTTCTCATGATTTGTTCAGCTTTATTGAGATATAATTGACATATATAACACTGTAAGTTTAAGGTATACAACGTGATGATTTGATAGAGATACATATTGTGAAATGATTACCGCAGTAAGGTTAGTTCACACATCCATCACCTCACATAATACTATATTTCGTGTGTTTGCGGGTGTGTGTGTGTGGTGAGAACATTTAAGATTTACTCTCTTAGCAACTTCCAAGCCTGCAATACAGTACTGTTAACTATAGTCACCATGCTATATATTACCTCCCCAGAACTCTTTCATTTTATCTCTGGAAGTTTAAACCCTGTGACCAACCTCTCCCCATCTCCCCTACCTCCCAACCCCTGGCAACCACCATTCTACTCTTTCTATGAGTTCATGATTCTTCTTTTAAACTTTAGGGCACAACTCCTAAGACATGAAAGCCTAGTGAAAGTTAGCTTATCAGTTTGTTTTCCTCCTGGTTGGGATAAACTCAGGGAGAAGGGAGCCGAGAAAAGGGTAATGACTAGATTTATATAAAAGGTATGCAGAGAATTTGGTGTCAAAATGGAGGATTTGTGGGTTTTAAGTTTTAATTTGTTTTGTTTCTTTTAAACTATCATTTCTTAAGAACTTACTGAGTGCCCATCAGTGCCAACTATTTTTTAAAATTAAAAATTATCTTATTTACTCATCACAATAACCCTAAAAAGTATTATTATTCTGTATTCAGTATTATTATTCTGATGCTACAGATAAGGTTTATGAGAGGGATTTGTAAGATAATTTTTATTTGGTTTTCAGTTTTGTATTATTTAATAACATTCCATCAAAATAGGACAGAGAGTCTGTGGGCTCTGGAGCCACGTAGGACTGGGTTTTCGATCCATGGCACCATTACCATCTATGTGACCTTGAATATATTTCCTAACCTCCTTAAAAATTGTATTCTTTAGGGGCGCTGGGTGGCTCAGTCAGTTAAGTGTCTGACTCTTGATTTTTTTGCTCCGGTCATGATCTCAGGATCCTGGGATCAAGTCCCGCATTGAGCTCTGTGCTCAGTGGGGAGTCTGCTTGAGATTCTCTGTCTTCCTCTCCCTCTGCTCCTTCCCCCATGCTTTCTCTCTCAAATAAATAAATCTTTAAAAAAATATTTTCTTTATATGAATAATGGGAAAAACATTAGTGCCTACCCAAGTTGTGATGATCATTAATTTAGATTAGATGATGGCAGAAATTATTGTGACACAGTGCCTGGCAAGTAGAAAATGCTCTGAAAAGAGTAGCTATTATTATCATTCCCAATTTTGTAGCATTTAGGGGCACTGCACATAAAGGAAGTGTGGTGTCCTTGGTTTAAGGGAACAAGATGTCCCAGTTTAAGAATGTTATAAAACTATAGCAGAAATTCTATACTTAAATGTCTTTGAAGAAGCTTGTGATACATGTAATGACTAAATTTGTATTAGAATGAAATAAATGAAAAAGCTGATAACATATCACATAAAATGTATACAAAGTATGGCTCAAAATTTAATTTCTGAGTTTATAATGAATACATTCGTCACAGCTAATGGATCCACCTCATTTGCAATCACATTGAAAGAAAAGGATTCTTCTCGATTTCTCTTTCGTCTCTGAACTTGTGATAGTGTCATTTTGGTATCAGAGTCGACAAAAGCTTTGAGTTATGCTCTCTCCTCTCTCCATTCTTCCCCACCTCCTGCCACTGTCCAGGTCATACAGAATTGCTCTTAATAATCTACGAGCAATTTCCTAAGTCTTTGTCCAAACTTGTTTTACGGGAACTCAAGTGATATGGCTGCTTCCTCTCCTTTGGAAGCCAGCTCCATGGCCCAGTAGCTTGCTCAGTCAGCAAAGATTATCCGACACTGTGCCTTCGTTTTCTCTTTCATGATACCATCCTATTACTCTTAGCTAACACCCTTTGCATTATCCAGAGTAATTCGCTTCTTCCCTTGATGTTTGCAGCCTTCAGGTATTAGGGGACTGTTATCATGACCCCCCCTTTAATTGTCACTTAGTCAGGTTTTACATATTCAGTTCTTTTCATCTTTCCCCATAAGTCCATCCCCCCAGGCCTATAATCATTTTGTTACCTTCTTTGAGCCCTTTCCAGTTTGTCTGCCTCTCTCTGGAAATGAGGCTCCCAGAATTGACTGCATCATAACACATACATTCTGCACAGAGCTTTGTGGAATCACAGAGCTGCTTGGTTGGAGAAATGATACCACGTTGAGCCAACCTCAAAATGACATGGTGTTGCATTCTACTTTACATTTGCTTGTGTACATGACTGATCTACTTGCCTAGAGAGAAGGAACTATGCACAGTGTGCTTTTTTTAGAGTGGGTAAGGACTGTCCACCTTAGCGGCACATTGGAATCACTTGATGATCTATAAAAAATGCTAATACCTGGCTCCCATCCCCAGGCATTCTGAGTTAATTAGTATGGGATGTGAGCTATCCATCAGAAGCTTTTAAAACTCCCCAGGTGATTCTAATGTGCAGCAAAGTTTGAGAACCACTGCCTTAAACAACAGGTGCTTAGTAAACATTTGACAGGTGAATGAATAAATCAACACTGTATTACTTATCTTTTCTTCAACTGATTTCTCAAAGTATCTCCCGAGGTAATTGTCTTCCAGCTTTCTGCCATCTCTATTTATCTGTGTTTTATAGAGATACTTCAAACTTTTCCACTCATTGATTGATTGATTTTTTTTTTTTTTTTGGCCAGAATTTCCAGACGCTTTAGAGGAATTGTATCACATGCTTGGCCTGTCAGTTTTCTTTTTCTTTTTTTTTTTTTTAAATTTAATTTTATTTAAATTCAATTAATTAACGTAGAGTAGACCTGTCAGTTTTTTGACAGGCTTCTTAGTTTAATGATGCCCTCATGTTTAAGTATCTCATTCTACATCCTTCCATGTGCTTGGGAATTAAATAAATCAGAATTTCCCTTCCCCTTTTGTTTCCATTCATGCATTTTTACAGCACTTGTCAACCCAACGAAGACCAACTTTATTTAAATGACGACAAGCTTTTACAATGATTTTTCCTGGCAAATTTTGATTCAAGAGCAGCATTTCTATTCAGATGAAATTATGTAATTCATAGTAGAGAAAATTTCAAGATATTGTTTAGCATATTCATATATACCATGTCAATTCAGTAGTAGATTTTTAAAGATGTTTTTTAGTAGATTTTAAGAGTAGTTTTAAGTTTATGAAAAAATGAACAGAGTACAGAATTCCTGTAGATGTGTGTGTGTGTGTGTATGTGTGTGTGTGTTTCATCTGGGACTGAGGCTCAAGTATCAGAGAGAAATGTCTTTTGAATCTTTATTTTGAATCTAATGTTTTAAAGAGTGAATGTTACATAGGGAATTATTAAACTTTACAATAATATGAAACTGCATTGTGCTGGGCTTATTTAATTATAATGATAAAAAGTGGAGTTTATCTTGCATGGTTTGGAGTTTATTCTTATTTACATGGACCTTCAAATATTTTCATGTTTAGCACAATCTAAAGAGACACAGTCAAAATATAGCTCTCACAACAAGACCACATCAAACCCACATTCTCATCTTGAGAGGCCTTCCTTCTAGTGATGGCCAAGACACTGATGGACAAGTGTCTAGAATGTGAGGCAGAGAAAGTATCACCAAAGGGGCAGTTTGTTGGAGTAGACTCTTGACCTTCAGAGAGGATACATTGTCTTTAACCTGTAGAAATTCTTTACTTGAGGCTTGCATAAGATTGAAAAGCCCACAGGTAGTTCTAATTCATGATTTCTTGGTCTTCCACATCCTGCTTTTACCAAACACTGAGAGTCTGAAAATCGAAGAAAACAGTATACTTATCAATTGTCTCAACCACTTATGTTTGAGGTTGGAGGAAGGTCCAGGCTTTAATTAACCCCAGTAATGAACAGAAAAGAGAGAAGCAGGTCCAAAGAGATTCTTACTCAGTTGCCCATGATATCAGACAAATTATTTTCAGAGGTTAAGTCTCCAAGTCAATTGTCCAGTGACCTTCACTTTATTAAAGGGAAATAATATAGTATGTGAGAACGACGTCTTTATTAAAACCTGTGAAGCCATATTCAGTAATATCCTTGTGACTAAAATTCAATTTTTCTAACATTTCTTTTAGTCTCTCAGCTGCATTTTTAACATGATCCTTAGCTGATTCTTACGTACACTGGAATAAAGTTTATTTGGAGAGTACAGAGTAGGATGGGTCAGACAGTATTGAGCACTGTATGCTGTCCTTATTTTGCTTTGCTAATCATATACTGAAACAGAAAGCATAAGCTAGAACTATAGAAATTCGGTTGGTGAGTTCTCCTATGCTGTTAACTCATCTTTAAATAATTGCACACAGAAACTTCCCAAATTCTTAGTTTAATATTTTATCTCTTGAACTAGCATGGATCCCAGACAATGAAAAAGCAATATGAATTTAAAGGAAAGTAATCTGAATATAATCAGTTCCCTAATGGGAAAGTGGAGTGAGATTATGGTCAGGTGGACATTGTAGTAAAAGTTGCTTTAGTAATTGTAGTTTACTGTATATACTTAAGCTAACAGCTCAGTTCTGTCATTTTAGTTCAGTTCTTCTTATTTTATCTTGCCCACTCTCTTTTTTTAAAGGTCTGGTTAAAAAGTGTTTCAAGTATTGTTAAGAAGAGATATTGCAGTCAATTGGACCTAACTGATTTTTTTTTTTTCCTCCAAAGTTTCAATTCCTAGAGTGGTCAGAACAAGAAAGTTGCGGTCCTATAGAACTTGTCTGAACAAGATCTATTCCTGCCTGACTGTGTCATACATTACACTAAAAATACAAAGAAAGTAGAGAAAATTATAGAGGGTTATTTATTCTCATTGAAGAGACAAAAAAGTTCTAAAGCAACTCAAATGTATCAATTATAAGAGGCAATATATTCATTTCAAACATCCTGCATTGATTAAAATAGTTCTGAAATTTCAAGTTTTGATTTTTTTCTTTTTCCTTTTTTTTTTTTTTTTTTGCTAAGACCAAGTTATATTCTTTGGAACAACCTCTGGATTGAAAATTTTCATAATTTGAGAGTGGCTTTGATTTTAGGGAATAACCTGATGATACGGTCATCTGTTTGGGCACTTTTTTTTTTTTTAACTGATCAAAAGCTAAGTAGCAACCACAATATAATGAAATTGATTTTCCTCTGTGATTCATAAATGGGCTCCAAGGTGATTCCAAAAGCAAAATTACAGTAATATTTTGAGCAAAAATACTATACTACAATTGACAAGGTATTTGTTGTGGTATAGATGAAATCATTTTGGGCTTGGGGTTGTTAAAAAACAAAATTTCAACTGAGTAAATTTAAAGATCAAATTGGCTTTGTCCAGTGACTCATGAATTGGGCTGCATCCCATCTAGCAAATAGGAAGGAGTTCCAAGGAGTTGTGAAAAATGGAGGGCTTCTATGGGCAGAAGTGGGAAGAGATAAGGAAGGAGCAGATTACCTTATTTTCCTTTGGGGGGATGGAAGGGTTTGTGTGGCAGATTACCTCATTGGTGCTGATCAGAAAATTCCAAAATGACTGGTTAAGATTACATTCCTGGAGAAGATTGAAACTGCAATTAGGTTAGGGATTAAGCCTTGGTTTGATGATGTGGATTTAGCCAAGTGACTCCATTTTGTATTTGTTGTTTCTTTTTAACTGAATGTAAGAACCTGTTTCAAGTCATAGCTCTGCAACTATTGTTTATGAAACCTTAAGCAACTTACTTGCTTGAAGTTTCATTTTTTTCATCTTTAAAATGAAGATCACATCAATCTATCACACAGGATTATAGTAAGAAATTAAGTAGTATGTGAAAAAATGCTTTGTAAATATGTTGTTATGGGTAAACATATCTATTTCTGTGCTGTTTTGAAGAATTCCATTTGTATGAACAAGTTCAGTTTTTCTTTTTAAAAAAATTCATATTTTGGTGGTCTTATTAGTAATTATATTTATTTAAATAAATACTATTCTTTAAAACATATTTCCAAAAATTTGCATTTGTCAGGACATTGGTCTCTCCTGGAAGATGTTGAAAAAACAACGAAATTATATTTTAAAATATAGAATCCTCACTCTTCCACTTTTTTTTCTACAAGTAAGTTCAAATCATTGCCATTTCAATACTCTAGACTTTGAGGAGCCACTGCTTATAATATAGGAATTGTAAAGTTATTTAAATGAAAAATATGAATATGTTTGATGAAAATACTGGCCATATTTATCCCTTTATTCTAAATTTCAAAAAAAATTAGTAAGATAAATTTTAATGACCTTAACTTTTACGGAGTATCATTTATTTTTGGAAAATGCCCTCCATGTGTGATAATGGAAAAGTGACATTATTAGTGATTGTAACCCATAGAAAGTCTTTAAAACTTTTCAATTTTCTTTTCCAATACATTTTTTTTTAATAAGTGGGGTAAAGTGGAATTGACTGATTAATACGGCTTTTTGCTTCTTCTTTCTTTCTCCATCACATTAAAGTTTTCAAGTTCAATAAATGGGAAGAGGGAAGCCAAAAAAGAGATTTGTTTTCTCCCCAAGTAAAAGGCTTAGCCCTGAATCATTTCAGCTGCCTCTTTATGATATCAAAAAGATTTTGACAGTGTTAAATGTGATTTTGAAAGCCTTAGTTTATTCTCTTAATTTTTCCATATTTCATTTTGACATTAAATGGTCAAACTTTTGGGTGAGAGGTCAAGTGACGGGGTTAATCTCTTAACCCCCATCAATAAGGGTTTTTCTAGAAAGACCCTTTTGCAATATGGCAACAAGCTGTATACACTTGATTAAGGTAATGACAAAAAATAGAGTTAGAGTGGGGGCAGAGAATCAGGCCATACGTAAGGATAGTGTCATATAGATAACAACATATTTCAAATTCTCACGAACACTCACCTTCTGAAGATTAATTCTTTATTAAAATTTTTTTCAGCCTTGGCCATAAAGCCTCTCATTTTCCAGAATTTGTTTTCCTGGTAATACACTCTCCTATACTTATTTCACAAGAACTAAAGTAGAGACTCTATGTGGAATCTGTGATTGTATTCCAAGTCAGCATAAAGTGTATCCAAAATATTATTATCTTTAAAGGAAGGAAATAAACATTTTGTACCAAACATTTAAAGAGATATATATTTTTTCTATACAATCAAAAACCAGGAATGAGAAAATAAAATATTCTTGTTTAAGAAATCACTTCAAAAATAAGAAAATTGGCCAAAGAAGGCCTGCTATAAAAACCTTAAGGCTTAAATTCTAAAATACATTTTTAGTTTTTCTCCAGATAGAAGTTTGCTATATATGTTATATTCCCATTAATTTGTTTTCCTTTTTAAGATTTTTTTTTTTAAAGAGAAAGCATCATATTATCTTTTTTTTTTTCCCTGATGCCTAGCACAGTTCCTTGATCCAAACAGACATACAATAAATGCTTGTTTTTTATTTAACATGCCTAGATGGTATGCTTTGAAAAGGCACCAGGGAAATTTCCTGCCCCCCAAACTCAACCAAACATTTTATCAAACAGCATTTTCTCTCAACTCTGGGGTAGAAATTATTCCTTAGGGCTTTGTCAGACTACATTTTAGCTATCAGTTAAGAATTGTCTTGATAATAGCAGCAAATGAATATTCATTGAGTACTTAGTGTTTGCCACTTCTATGCTAAGCTCCTCACACATATCATCTTCTTAATCCTCATTAACCCTTTGAAATATAAAGCACAATTGATACTCCCATTATTCAGAAGATAAAGGGAAGATCTGAATATCCTGTCCAAAGTTACTCAGTTAGGTAGTTGCAGAGCCTGGTGTTGTCTCTGCAAACTTTGTTCCAGTTGAGCTCTAACAGACATAGGGTGTAAGTGAGAGCCCAGCTTGCTGATAGAGATAACAAGTGCCAAAGATACTAATCTTCACAGATTTGTTTAAGCTACCCCAAACCGCCCCCCACCGTATCCCATCCACATGATGAGAATTATTGGTGGAGATAATGACATCCTTGCCTCGAATTTCCTGTCCTCCCTCTGGAAGCCTCACCCTGCAGCTTCTCTCCTTCAGTGCTTTGCCCTGGACTTCTGCTCCAGGATCTTTGCTCAGCTGGTTTCATGAAAGCAGCTCCACGCGATAGCAGAGGGCCCTGCGATTGATGCTCTCCTGTGTAGTTACAGAACTCTAGAACACTTGTATATATCAGACTGGGGCGACTTTGATCTTTGTGTAGGTCTAGTGACTGGACTCTCCCACTCACTCCCTTCTCTTTTGTGGGTCTCCCTGCCATTTTAAAACTGCTTTTACCTTAGCTCTCTCCCCTTTTCTCTGTAGACATTTCTTCTCCCTGTTTTTACTCACATTTAAGAATGCCGCTAGCTACTGCTCTGAATGTGTTCCCCCTATCATGGACATGTAGCTTCTCTTTCTCCCCCTATTCTGATGGGCACTTTAATCCAGTAGCAATGTTCAGGCATGGAACAGTTTAGATGATACCCAACAGGGTGGTGGTAGCACACAGAGTGCGGTGTTCACCTGCATCCTAAGGCTAAATTACCTGCAGTATAGTAACTGCTTTGTTTATGGAACAGTAGATACGATCTCTGCTTTCCTGGCAGTCTCTATCTGCCAGTGCTTTCCCCAGTATCTCAGAAGTACAAATTCCCACTAGACTGAACCCTTGGAAGGGAACCCAGATTTTCAAACCTGATTTTTAAATGATTCTGTTTGACTGCTTGCATGGCACAGTTAAAACACAGACCTTTCAGGAAAATAAACTTCATGAATATTTACTTCCCTTTTGCTGATTTAAATGCCTCATTGAGCTGCTATGCACTTCACTTTTAGAAAAACAAATGGAAATTGGCTGATGCATTTTATCAAGTTAGATAAGTTCTTTTTCGTTTTCGTTTTCTTTTTCTTTTACTTCTTCTTCTTCTTTTTTTTTTTTTGGTTTAACTTCTTATCCTATGTCTCTAGCTCTCTTTATTTCTTTTTCACTCTGGCATTCTTCCTGGAATCAGAGGCAAATTTGAAATGGTTCTAAATTTAGGTTTTCATACTCAGCAATGCCAGATACTGTATTTTGCATATATGAGGTAGAACAAAAGTCTCTAAAAGTCACCTGGGCAGTTAGCTCTATCCCATATAAAATCTGAGCATCAGGTCCACATCAGTAACATCTGTAACTGTCACATTGCCATGGAGGTCCCTCATGCCCCCAATTCCTCTAACATTTTTACCTGGAAGGAATAGGTTAAAAAGAATACCACAAACAGGTCTGAAGGAATCAAGACATGGTTGGAAAATGGGCACATTGAAAATTCTCTTTTTACATTGATAGCAGGAGGGCAGGTTGGGGGACTTAAGAGTTTACTGTGTGGTTGGAAGCCTCAGGATCTTTCTAGTACAGGTTTCCCTGAGTTACTGCCTGGTAGGAACGCTTTTGCTTACTGCACAGGGTGACAACCCTGTGTCCTTCACTTTGCCTTACAACTTGCCATTCAGTCACCCCTGGGGCAGATACCCAAGTGCTAAGGGATTGATCTTGGCAAAGATTCCCAAATCAGGTTCTAGGGAACACCTGTGACCTATAAGATGGGACTAGCAATGCCTCTAACACTTGGGTCTTGCAGTTTTTACTCTTGTCCATCTACGGTCAATCTTCCCATAGGCCTGGGTGGTTCCACTTATAACTTCAATCAAATCATGTCACTGCCCAGATTTGAATATAATGTTGTTTCCCATATCCACAAAGACCTTCACGCTCTGGTTCCTGGCTTTCTCTGTGACCCATTTCCCCCACTCTTCCGTATGTTCCCTCAGTTGCAGCCTCTTGGGCCTTCTTGCCAACTCAGACCTGCAAGCACGCTCTCAGCACAGGGCTTTTGAAACGGCCATCAGCTTGGCCTGGAAACACAACTTTCTCTCATTTCACTCAGGTCTTTGCTCAAATGGCATCTCCTCAGAAAGGTTTTCCCTGGCCACTGTGTCTAAAATAAGACTCACCTGTCACTCTTTGTTCTCTTACCCCAGTGGCTTTCAGACTCATTTGCCTATTACCCACGGTAAGAAATACATTTTGCACCATGACCCCAGATGATATATACAGATGACTGCAACAAAAATTCATAAAACAATACCTATATTTACTGTGGGAGATGCACTCCAGTATAATCGAACCCATTCCATTCTACTCCGTTTCATCTCATTCCATTCTAATTATTTCATTAAACATCATTCTGGCTACATCCCCTCAAGTTGATTTTACCACCGAATGGTTACAGCCTATTTCCGTGTTATAAATACTGCCTTACTCTGCTTTAGTTTTTCATAGCAGTTATATTTTATATACTGTTTGCCATCTATCTTTTTTTCCTAGAGTGTAAGCTCTGTGAAGGACCCACAAAAAATGCAGACTTTGGTAGTTT
The DNA here is from genome assembly GCF_011800145.1 of Mirounga leonina. NCBI lineage: Eukaryota > Metazoa > Chordata > Mammalia > Carnivora > Phocidae > Mirounga > Mirounga leonina. The sequence continues at coordinate 59,943,943 of NW_023270415.1, read as the reverse complement.
TTTTTTTTTTTTTTTAAGATTTATTTATTTATTTGAGAGAGCGAGAATGAGAGAGAGTACTTGAGAGGGGGGAGAAGCAGGCTCCTCGCTGAGCAGGGAGCCCGATGCGGGACTCGTTCCCGGGACTCCAGGATCATGACCTGAGCTGAAGGCAGTTGCTTAACCAACTGAGCCACCCAGGCGCCCAACTTTGGTAGGTTTTATCACTGTTGTATCCACAGTGCTGAGGCACATATAATAGGCCCTCAATAACTATTTGTTGAATGACTGAATGTGTTACATTACAGAAAAAAGGTTTTGTTTTCAAATAATTTGGGGAAAATTCTGTATATTCTGTATCCCTCTTGAAGACTCATAATACCCATTAGAATATATTCAAAATTTCAAGATGTTCTCTAGTAAAGAAACTGTGGTTTTGCTAAACCCAGGATCCAGAAATTTAATGGACTCCCTCAGAGCTCTTCTTTATTATATATCTTTAATGCATCATGGGATATCAGTGATACTCAAATCACAGTACAGAAAAAAAAATCTAAGCAAAGACACCAGTAATGGGTTTGAGCACAGGCGATAGATAGTGGGGTCCTGGAGTCATCACTTTCTCCCCCAAATGGAGGCATTAATAATTCAGTTAGTGGATGGTGGGTAGACTCAAGGATCCTGAGGGAAGGGCTAAGTGGTTTGAGCTGTAGGAATGAGGCCCTTGGGTGAATTGGAATAGCGGTGGCAGTATTCCAGTCTGGAGGAAATGTTCAGATAATTTTACAACTGGGATGGTTGTTCTTGTCACTATCCCTGAATATGAAACCTGAGCAAAGAATTACTCTGCTTTATTTCTCTAACCTTTTAGTTATAGATCCATAGTTGGGGGTAATGATCCTCAGCGAGATGGCCAACGGATCAGGGGAGGGAGCAGAAGACCAATGTCACTTCTTTATTCTTTTGGTCTAGAGGATACCAGCAGAAAGAATCTCCTTGTGAAGCAGAAGGACGAGGCAAGGAGTCATGAAAGGCTGATTTGGCTGCTGTTTTTCATAGCATGTGTCTTTTAAGAGGGGATTTTTAGGGGTGCCTGGGTGGCTCAGTCAGTTGGGCATCTGTCTTCAGCTCAGGTCAAGATCCTAGGGTCCTGGGATTGAGCCCCACGTTGGGCTCTCTGCTCAGCAGGAGCCTGCTTCTTCCTCTGCTTGTACTCTCTGTCTCTGTCAAATCAATAAATAAAATGTTAAAAAAAAAGGGGGGGATATTTACATGAGCTGAATCTTTGGGTGTTAAGAAATTAGGCCCTAAATTACTGTTAAATGCTATTATTATTTCTTTTCTTTTTTTTTTCATTTTAAAACCTGGGAGACTCTCTCACTTATGTAAGAGGCACCTACATTCGGTACTTTAATTCTGGAAACAGCATCTCAACTTTTATGATTGTGAATTCTTACGCATTCTTAATCAATCCTTGATTCTACTTCCTTCCTTTCCCTCCTCAAAGTTGTAAATCAATTAGCAGAGTTGTTTGTCCACTGTGACTCTTTTCCCAGTTCTGTGGGCCATGAGGTAGTGCTACATTTCTTTCTGTCACTTGAGCCTGATGGGACACCTATTTTATTTGCTGTGTTACTATGAAAGCATGATCTCCCAGCTTCTGCTCCTACTTGAGAGGGAGATTTGGGCAGCCATAACACTGTAGATATCATTTTAAGTCAGAAAAATGTTTCAACGCCCCTGCTCCACAGTTAATCAGTTATTAAGAAAGATGATTACTGTGAATGTTCGAAAGTAATGACTTAGTGTCTTTATTCACTTCATCTAATGTGAGATGAAAGGCACAGAGAGTGACAACTATAGGCAGAACGTTCCTTCAAAGATGACACAATCTTAAAAATGTGGGGTGCACATTGTCTTTATGGATGGGAATGTTGGCCCTATGGTGACCCTAGTGAAGGGACGTGGCTGAGGATGTCTAAAGAAACGCTGGAAGATTAATGCCTCAAACAAACCTAAGGAAAAAGGAACAATACTCAAGAGCAGTTGCGAACACTTGGATCCTTTCTCAGTGGAACAATGTTGTGTGAGTCTCTAATGGAAAGTGCCTCAAAGGCGTCCAGGAACCAGCAGGAATTCCTGCTATCATAAAGCCCAAAGATTAACACCATGCATGGCATCAGTAAGACAAAGAGCCAGAGTGAAAATGCAATTCTGACACTGTGCTGCATCCTCTGGTGACTATCTCTGTGGTTTTCTCTTTGCTGACAGAGCCCATTAGTTCAAAAGCACAGAGTTCTGTGGACAAAGACCCTTGCTTTTCCAGTACCTCTTGAAACTAGCCTTTGATATGGTACAAATCTGAGCTCACTCTCATTTTGCCACTTGTTGGCTGTGCAGCTTTGAAAGAGTTACTTAACCTCTCTGTGCTATTGTTCCTACATTCATAAAATTAAAATAATGATTTCTATGTATCAAGGTTGCTGTGGTCACTAAATCACAAAACAGCAAGTCCTCAAGCTTAACATTCTGTGTTCAAATCCCACTTCAGCTGCTTGTCAGTGTGTTATGATGTTGGCTGTCAGTCTCCAACACCCTGCCCATATCTACATCATGGGGTTGTTGTGAGGATAAAATGTAAATACTTCATGGATAGTTCTTAGCCCTGTAACTTTTCCAGAATTAAAGGTCCACCATAAATATCAACCATTGTTAACACAAACAATATTAAGGTGCTTAGGTTCATAGTAGGTGTGGCATAAATCTTAGTTCTCCTGTCTCTAAAATATTCCTGTTCAGGGCTTTATTTATTTAGTTATTGCCTGCTAATGAAAACTTTACTGACTAGGGGTGTTCTTATGGATGTTAATTTTGCAATCTTCCCCTTGAAATTTTGTGAACCTTATTCTGTGGGAGACTCATAGGTCAGAGTCATTTTGGGATAAGGGACCCTTTGTCTCAGATATTCTTGCATGAAAGAGAGGATGGGCCATGACTGATTTTGCCAGCAGTTAAAGATAATTGTCACAAACATTTGGGAGGTGTGACAGGAAGGAGCACAGACTGTGGGATCAGATGAGAGGGGTTGAATCCCAGTCCAAACACCCCTTTCCAGCTGTATCGGCCTTAGGCTAGTTTTTTGTTTTTTTGTTTTTTGTTTTTTTTTTAAAACTATCTGGGGCTTCCTGGAGAATATAATGAAGATAATGCCTCTATGAAAGGCTGATTAAATGAGATCACTGATGTGAAAAGTGCCTGTGTTTTGCAAACTATAAAGCCCCATACAAAGAGATTTGAAGACATAAAAATCAAGGAATTATTTCTATTACTTTAAGTTCCCAGAATAGAATGATTTGGGAAATAAAAGAGGAAATTGATGGCATTGTTTTAATGCGTTGTGGTAGCACAGCAAATGTTTTGCTTGTTTAAAAGTTTTCCCCCAGAAAATAAGGGTTAAGGATCAGAAGAAATTAGGACTCAAATTTGGTTATGTCTAAAACTGCTTCTTTATTTAAAATGTATATTATAATATATTGCATTTTAAAGACAGATCATGGGCAGGTATCTGGAATTTAGTGCAATTCCAACATTCCAATTAGGTCATAATATAAAACTTGAGGTACACAGAGCTAGACGGTGAAGAAGGACATTTGGCATGGATTATTCCCTGTTCTATGATTATATAATGATTATGGAAAAACATAGCTAGATACACCTCTCTGCTTAACATTTCATTTCTTAGGTTGAAGGTATATAGAATTTGTTAATACATGGGCTTTGGGAGAGAGGTAGACATTTTGATACTTGCCAGATATTTTCAGGATTCCATCTCCTGTATACACTGTAAGATAGCAATTCCTGTTTCCTTTGCGTTTGCCCATGTGACTCCTTCTGACCAGTGAGATGTGAGCAGAAGGGACATCTGTTCCTTCTGGGCTACAGCATTTGAATTGCTGCTTTGAGACCCTCAGACCTCCATTTTCTTTCATGTAAAGTGACTGGGGATGTTAAGAGATTTTGCTTGCTCTGTAAACTGGGACCCTGAATGATCAAGAAAAGCAGAGCCTCCCTGCTGAGGTGCGATGCACATCTAGCGTAAGGGGAAAGACAGCTCTGTAATTTTAAGCTACTGGGAATTGGGAAGTCATAACCTTGCCTAGCCTGACACAGAGACAGACAAATCCATGTTTTGGGTTTTGATCTTACTTCTGACACATACTGGGTGACTTTGGACACATTACTTAACCTTTCTAAGCCTCCATTTCCTTATCTGTATTATCATCTCATTGGGAGATTATACTAATGCTAAATTCATAGGGTTGTTTTGATAATTAAATAGAGCAATGTAGATAAAGTACTTAGGATAGAACCTGGCATATGGCAGGCATTAAGATATGTATTTATTATTATTACTGTTTTATTAGAATCCTAGATCTTAGCGTTTGAATGCAATTTAGATACCATCTCCTCAAACACACTATTTTTCATCACTGACAGAGGATGACAGGGTCATTGACTTCTAAAGCAAGGTTCTTAATATGTGTTACATGACTGCCACTGAAATTGCATGATAAACTTGTGCAAATAGGGTTCCTGGCTTCCATCAGATTCTCAGTGGAGTTCACCTCCACTGAGATGAACTGTTGAACATTGCTTCTAGAAGGTCTCAGCTGATTCTAAAGTTTTGTAATTCTGAATGCCTTGCTTAAGTCAAGATTTGTCCATGTGATCCTTCTGGTATCCCTAATTAGAAAAGGAAAAAATAAGTGAATTTGGCCTGACCTATTGCACATTGCGCATTCCCTTTCCTAATGGCCCTGAGTGTAATTTTTCTGGGTAAGGAGGCGTCTCTCCCCTAGAGAGCAACTGTATGATTACTGCTAGGCATTGCCTCATAGGCATCTTCCAGCATGGACTTTCGTGAGGCAGTCAAGATTACAGCATGCTGGGAGAACTGGTATCTGGTGATAAACAGGAAGCAGAAACTGACCCTTCTAAAAGAGGTAGATCATTATGAGACATGTTCTAGTGGGGGCTGCATAATTGTGGTTCAGTTCTGGACTGGTGTATAATCCAAGATGGGAAAACTAGGAAGACTAACTAATGGTCCACCCACTTCAGGGAGTTGGGGCTGGAAGGAAAGAAGGTGCAGTAACTAGATAAGGTTTGTGATAGGTGCCCCCCCCCCCCCCGAATGACAAGAGGCAAACAGACTGAAGACTTAGCCCTATTGGTTTTAGAGGGCAATAGAATGGTCTTCAAGTCGTTGGATGAAGATTATGTATATTTGGAGATAGCTAGTGCTGGAGCAGGTTTGGAGACCATCTTGTGTAAGCGTTCTCTTAATTAGGCTTGTCACGTTCTTATTCCAAAAATATTTACAAAACATGAATTAGATGCCAAGCAATATGCTAGTTGCTCTGGATCCAAAGGAGTGAACAAAGATTACCCTATGTTATCAAGGAACTCAGGTGCTAGTTGGGGAATAGAAACAAATTTACAGGGCAGATGATGGGATTGAACAGTTCTGTTTTCTGACTGGCATCAGATAACATTATCTGATTTGCTCCCAGATAGCAGTGTTCCCTATTCCCTTATTCTCAATGCTCCATGATAGCTGGTATCATACTTTCCGAAGCATGTTTTTACAAGCGTGGAACTTCCTTTATTCTTCCCAGTCTGAGCCACTCTTTTGGGCCTGTGCTTGTTTATAGGCTCCTGCTCCCATGGCTCCCATCTTAAAAAAAAAAAAAAAAAATCATAAACTTATTAAATAAAACTAGAAAAAACATGGTTTTCTTTAGATGTCTCCACCTTCATTCACTTCTACTTGAAAACATAAATGATTATGTTGCCAGGATTTTCTCTTTTTTTTTAAGAGCCTCTCATTTATCCCCCTTGGGCCTTCTTTCCTTTGAGAAAGTGAACCCAGGAAATTATACTCAAGTTTTCTCTGGGCATTTTAAAAATCAACTCTCCTTAAAGCTAAGGCCCACACTGTTTGCCATTCGCATTTAAACACTCAATCAGAGTACTGTCATTCCTCCTTGTTCTTACAGGGTGCCTTATTGTTTTCCTGAGTCTTATCATTTTTTATGGCATCTTAGGTAGGCCATTCTACAAAGGAAGAACTTGAGATCTAAGATACTGTCTTGCTTTATTTCACTGGCAACAGTGTCATGTATTACAAGGAGATCAAAATATATAGCTCCAGGGACCTGCCCCAATTTCTGGTTATCTGTGTTTATAAATATCTACTTCTCTTTGACACTATGGAGCATAGTGTTTTTGAGAATGCATTCATAGGAGTCCAGCAGTGACTATGCAAAAGGAAAAATGAAGGACCTATTCAATATGCGTCAGTGGCACCAACTTTGGTGATAGAAGTAAGGCAGGCAAACTGGTGCCCGTAGCAAGAACTTTTATTGCTCAAGTAAACAGTCACATCCAAATAATTAGTAACACATTTTCATAATCACTTCCCAAATGGCCAAGGTATTTGGTTTTCTAATACAGGATTCTGAAGGCTTGGATATATGTGCTCTGCGGCATATATTTGCATATATTTCCTCTCTTCCTACCTTGTCTTTGAACTTCTGTACACAGAAGATGGATCCATTTACTCTTTTTGTTTCTGTTTTTGCTGTTTGACTTATAGCCTCCTCTCATCTTTTCACCAACTTTGACATGACTCCTCTTTCATTCTGGGATTTTAATTATCTTTGTCTTGCAGTTTTTGCTTGTTAGACCTCCATCATTGTGCAACTATGTGTCTCTTCAACAGAAGCCCTCAGATTTCTACAAAGAAGGAAGTCACATCAGGTTCAGTGAAGAACCACTGGAACCTTGTGGAGCTTGAGGTTTGAAGGGACCTCAAACCTTTTGGGGATTGTGTGTGTGTGTGTGTGTGTGTGTGTGTGTGTGTGTGACTTGCTGAAAGGTTTCTATTTCTAAGGGGAGAAAGCATTTCTTCACAAAAGCTCAAAAGACTGGGACATCAAATAACTCTTACAAAACGTTTTGATGAGTTAAGTGTAAATGAATCAGAAACATATGGATTGAATTTCCCTTAAAATACACATGGGTTTAAAAATTAAGGGGAAAAGTGCTTGGCAAAATTCTCTTTGGGTTTGGCCAAGTCTGATTCCTTTGAAAACTAGTTCAAGACTTGATGCCAATCTTGAAATGCTTCTGGGTCCACACATCTCTGGTTCAAAGTGCTCTCTTCTTCAGAATCCTCTATTTTCCACTTTGTTCACTGTTGTCAGGACTGTGTCACCTCAGTAGTCCTAATCAGAATGACATCTAAGAATAGCAAGTTCATATAGAAATCTTCTCCCATGTAGGAACTGCTAATGAACAGATCTTTGCAGAGTACATTGAATGGGCACATTATGATTCATTTATTTCCAATTTATTGAATATCTGTTACATACTAGGCACCTAGATAACAAAGATGAATCAAGTGTGATCTTCCTAGTCAGAAGACCCATAATCTGCAAGCAAACCACACATTCATTATGATGAGGCGATGAGATGAATGTTGTATGGGCTGGAGTCCTGCTGGGCCACAGAATTCATTCCAGATGGTTCATCTAGCTCTCTTTCCTTCTTATTGGCATTTTGATGGTTGCTTTCTAGTTCACATGCTTCTGAATTTAGTGAAGAGTCTGTTTACAGAGACACAGATAGGGTTAAGGAAAAATGAAAGCAAAACACTATAGGAACAGAGGGTAGCCATTGTCCCTGTAGGGCTGAAAGAACAAAGGGAAACTGAAGTCAGCAGAACCCAGGGGGAGTTGGAATCATGAAGAGTGGCCACCATTTGGGAACTGTGACCATGGCTGGTTGCAGCTACTGCCAGAGACACAGCATTAGAGCTGAAAGGGACAGGGAAAAACTGTAAGAGAAGCTGGGATACAGTCAGTGGTACAGTGACTGGGATGCAGTCAGTGGGCAGAGAAAAGCAGAGAATCAGCCAGAAGGGATGATGGGGTGCAAACAGAAACTAAACTGTTGTTCATCTAAGGAGAAATAATTTCTGCCTCTGTGACTGAAGATGACAGTGTAGATAGAGCTTGAGGCATCTTTTTTTTTTTTTTTTAAAGATTTTATTTATTTATTTGAGACAGAGAGAATGAGAGAGAGAGAGCACATGAGAGGGGGGAGGGTGAGAGGGAGAAGCAGGCTCCCCGCCGAGCAGGGAGCCCAATGCGGGACTCGATCCAGGGACTCCAGGACCATGACCTGAGCCGAAGGCAGTCGCTTAACCAACTGAGCCACCCAGGCGCCCGAGCTTGAGGCATCTTTGAAGACTAGGGTAGGATTTCAATAAGGGAATTTGGAGATGTGGGAGTAGAAGCATTTGTATGTATAAGGTATGACATAAAGAGAGTGCAAAGCACAAAGCATGTTAGCAAATGGTAACTGGTTCATATTTATAAAAGGGCTGGTTTATATAGGACATTTGAATAATATGTTAAGGAGGTTGTATTAGATTTCTCCAGATTTATGGGAATGAGTTGGTTCATATGATTATGGAGGTTGAGAAGACCCATGATCTGCTATCTGTAAGCTGGAGCTCCCAGCAAGCTGATGGTGTCGTTCCAGTCTGAGCCCGAAGGGCTGAGACCCAAAGGGTATAAGTTCCAGTCTAAGGGTGGGAGAAGACTGTTGTCCCAGCTCAATAGTCAGGCAGATAGAAAGAGAAAGAATGCTCTTTTCCTTTGCTTTTTGGTCTATTCATGCCTTTAGTGGATTGGGTGATGCCCAACTACATTGGGAGAGCAATTTGCTTTACTCAGTCTATAGTTTAAAATGCTAATCTTTTCTGGAAACATTCTGACAGATATACCTAGAAGTAATGTTTAGCCATATATATGGGCAACCTGTGGCCTAGTCAAGTTGACACATAAAATAAACCATCACAGAGGTTGAGCTTTATTCACTAGACAAAATAAAGCCACTGAGCAGGGGTGTAATAAAATCAAAGTAGTGTGTTAGGAAAGTTAGTCGAGTGATTTTGTATAAAATGGATCAGAAATGGGAGTTTGGGAATCAGGTAACCAGAAGACACTTAGAAGGCTTGATTTCTATAGCTTGATGTCTTATTTATCTTGCACAATAGTTATTGATTTCCTGATGATAGATGACAGTTGTGTACCCTCCAATGCAGTTATATCTCTGTTTTTAGTTAAATCACAATTAGTGATTGTGTCATCATGATTTGTAAATATTGTTGACTGCTGAGCCAAATAGTGTATCAGGATTTCATCTTTTTCTTATAAAGCATTTGTTTTTCTTGGAGTTTCTAATTGGATCAATTTTTTTAGTTGCATAATTTGCTAGCCACAAGTTTTAATTATTTTCAAATGTTCATCATATCAATTTTCTATCAAATTTCCTTTTTTACTAGAGTCTTCTCTTCTAGACTCCCTAGTTGTCCTTCTCCAGTCTGGACTACTTCTGTTCTATGCCTTTATCCTGAGAATTTGGTTCTGACTCTTCTGCAATAGATTCTTGCTCTTTCTTGGAGTCATACTTCCCTCTTCCCCTTTATTTCATTGCTAGAGTACATTCCTTAATAGGCTTACTGAAAAAGAGAACATGTTTGAATAATTTTCTGTTTACTTGCATTTATTCATTCTAATCTACAATTGGCTGATGGCTTGGTTGGCTTAGAATGCTTGGTTCATAATTTCCATTTCTCTCTGAATTTCCATTTCTCTAACCTGTGGAATTGGGGTTTGAGATAATTTTCTTTTTGATATTTAAGATCCATGAGATGCATAAAAAGAGGCACTAGCAGTATCTAAGAAAACACTTGCCTATGTCAAAGTACCACCCTGCGCCCCTCAACACACACACACACACACACACACACACACACACACACTGGGCTATTACTTCTTTACAATATTTGTAAAAACTGGAAAATATTTCAGAAATATAAAGTACAATATATAATACAGGAGACACCTATGCACCCCTTACCCAATTTTAAATGATATTACCATTTTACCATTTTCTGTTCAGAATTTTCATAAGAGATAAAAATATTTTAGATATTCGTAAACTTCTCCCTGCCTCATTAATGTCTCCCATTTCCTTTCCAGAAACTACTGTCCTCCGATGCTCGTGTCACATTTCCTTACATGTTTTAGTACTTTGCAATAAATGATTAAAGACATAAATAATATATCTGTCTTTTTTTGAGTTCATATAAAATTATTTATATAAAAATTTATATGAATACCATCATATTGTGAAATCTTCTGTCACTTGATTTTTTTCATTTAACTTTGTTTTTGAATTTTATCCATAGTAATATATAGAAATAGTTCATTCATCTTAATAGTTGTAAAACATTCTATAGAAACAATAAATCAGAGTTTACATATCCATTTCTCTCAGAGGACCATTGGGTAGGTTATACATTTTTGTGATTACATGCAATACTTTAATGAATCTTCTTGCATGTGTCTTCAGGAGCACAGATGTGGGGATTTCTCTAGTACAAATTATTCTCACACAGTAGTGTGCATTAGAACTAGCTAAGGTGGCTGTGACAACAGAGATGTTTGAGCCCTACCCCCAGAGTTCCTGATTCAACAGGTATAGATGAGCCCAAGAATTTGAATTTGTAACAAACTTTCAGAACCACTGCTCTAGAGTTGATCTACAGGTGAAATTTTAGGCCATTTCGTATCTATATATTTTCCACTTTGCTAGAGATTTCCAAACTGCTGGGGATTTCTAAACATATAGTGTTTGCATCAATATATACCTCCACTATCAATGTATGCATCCTTATTTCTCACTGTCTTGACAAAACTTGGTGTTATAAGTCTTTAAAATTATTGTCAATACAAATGATATTTGTTTCATTTTGTTTTTCTGATTAATAGTGAGATTGAACCAATTTCGTATGTTTAATGTCCATTGCTTTCTCTTTTCTATGAATTCTATATCCTTTGCCCCCCCGCCCCCCCAGTTAGGTCAACTGATTTGTTTATTTCTTTTATTTATTGCTTTGTAGAAGTTCTTTATATATTCTGGCTCATAATCCTTTATCTGATAACGGGCTGCAAATCTCTTCCCTTCATCTCCTATTCTGTGATATCTCTCATTTCATTTATCGTATTTTTGATGGAGAAAGGTTTGAAATGTCAATGGAGTCAATGTCAGTATTTCCTTTTGTGATTTGTACTTTTATAACATTTTGGTTAAGAAATCTTTCCTGGGGCGCCTAGGTGGCTCAGATGGTTAAGCATCTGCCTTTGGCTCAGATCATGATCCGAGAGTCCCACATCGGGCTCCCTGCTCAGCGGAGAGCCTGCTTCTCCCTCTCCCTCTGCCTGCCGCTCTGCCTACTTGTGCTCTCTCTATCTCTCTGTCAAATAAAGAAATAAAATCTTAAAAAAAAAAAAAGAAATCTTTCCCTACCCTCGTGTTATAAAGATATATATTTATAAGCTTAAAACTTATACTTTCATTTTTCACCTTTAGTTTTTAATTTATTTGGAATTAATTATATGTATTGAATAAGGTAGGAAGTTAAATTTTTCCCACAAGGGGAATCAATCACTTTCTCTGTCATAACCAAATTTCTATTCATTTTATAAAAATTGATAGCAAACAGTTAATGTGACATCTACCCCTTCCCATGGTCCAACTTGATTCAGGAATAGAAATGAGAATAAATAGATCTTTAAAGATTTTTTTTCATGTATCTTTTTAAATTAACATATAATGTATTATTTGTTTCAGGGGTATAGGTCTGTGAAATATTTTTATTTATTTATTTATTTGACAGAGAGAGACACAGCAAGAGAGGGAACACAAGCAGGGGGAGTGGGAGAGGGAGAAGCAGGCTCCCAGCTGAGCAGGGAGCCCAACGTGGGGCTCGATCCCATGGGATCATGACCTGAGCCGAAGGCAGATGCTTAAGGACTGAGCCACCCAGGCGCCCCTAAAGAGATCTTTAGGTAGACACAATTTTTCTCTTTATAGTTGGCAAACTAGGGCTCTTGGGTCCAATCCACCCTGCCACCTGTTTTTGCAAATAAAGTTTTATTGGAACACAGCCAGACTCATTTGTCTGCATATTATCTATGGCTGCTTTCCTGCTACCAGTGGCAGAGTTGAGTAGTTGAGATAAAGACCATATGGCCCGCAAAGCTGAAAGTATTTACTGTCTGGCCCTTTCTAGAAAATGTTTGCCACCCCCTCCTCCAAATTATCATTCCTTCAATTACTAACTTGATATTTACTCTAGGCATATTTTTAAATCCCACCCCTCACTTTTATAGCACCTGCGAGTATAAGCCAAAGTTGTAATGGGCACAATGGTCAAGGTGAGGCACTTGGCCAAGATGATTCATTAATGTCCTTATTCAGGAAGAGAATGTAATCTCACTCTGTACACTCTTCCTACCCAGGAATTTCATCACCCAAAGAAAAAACAACCTAAGAACACAAAGATATCCTGCATTCTGAATTAGGGAGATTTTCTGTTTGTCTCAGCAACATACTTCTTCCTTTTTGCTCTGTTCAGAAGGTGGTTCAACCTCTTGCCATCCACCCCTCTCTTAGTCATCCAGTCTTGGCATTGCTTCCTGGACTCTCAGTGAGCAGGCCTTAGGAATCCTGAGATGGCATCTTTCTCCTCATCTGGACCCAAGTCCTGGTCAGCCCTATAATTTTCGCAACTTTGTTTCCGTGTAAACCCAGTACTGAGTTCCTCTCAGCTCCCTGATGTGAAGTCATCTTTGTTAAATTTTTTTTCTTAAGGACTGGTTAACTGAACTGTCACAATTCCCAACTGGTAATATGTTCCAGTGGAAAAAGCACAGAATTTAGAGCCAGAAGTCCTGTTTTTGAATTCCTAACCTTGATACTTACCAGATGAATGACCTTGGACAGGTTGCTTAAACTCTGAGACTCAGTTTTCTCATCTGCAAAACAAAGATGCTAATAATACTCATCATCTCTACCTATCAACGTTAGAAACAAATGAGCTATGTGAAAATAGTTTATAAATTACAAAGTAATACACACATGCTCATCATTATCACCAGTTCTCAAAGGTTCCCTCAATGGTTTTTCCTAATTATCAAAGGCTTTTCACTTGTGTTCAGGAACCAATCCGTTAATTCTCCATTGTAGCCTCCTTGCCAAAGGGCCTCATCATTGCATTAGCATCTGTCTTTTCTGGGAATGTGCTGCCCCTCCAGGCACAGCCACTCTCTACAGATCACTGTTCTAGAACCTGAATGTCTCAAAGCGGAGCTGTGTATTTTGACAGTTTGAGGGTGGGCTCAGGGAGAGGATGTTCCTTTTGCTTTTCTGTAATTACATGTTATCTCATGGCCCTGGCCCCTAAAGCAATCCTGATTATGCTCAGAGTCTCACATACTCTTCAATGAACACTTTCTTTAATTTCTTGCCCAGTTCTTTTCTCTGAGCTCAAAGCCAGAGTGTAGAGCAAAAGTGAGAAAGGGGATGCAAATGCTCCTAAATAAATACTGCCCATTATCTTTGTCTCTCCCATCTCTCCTCTTAGGATCCAGATCTGTGCCCTGAATTCCTTCTTTCATGAGGCTTTCTTTCTCCACCCCTTTACTTTACCTTATTCCTCCCACCATCTAGGAGGAGGACTTGGCCATTTGTCCCATTTTAGGACACCAATAGGGTCACTCTTTATTAAAAAATATCATCGTTTGTGAGGTCCTTTATTCTTGTTTTTTCTTTCCTTAAGATACTCTTTCAAGCATGTGTATTATTTTTTCTTCCATCTCCAGTATCATGGAGACAGCCTAAGAATGGTCAGATTGCAAGATTTGGATTGAGTTGGGGTGGTAGAGACCCTCATTAGCTGTTAGGGCAAGCTATCCATCTCATCCCAGCCATACTAGAACTCTGCACTGGACATTGGACTAAACTTAAAATTAGATTAAAAAGAAAAAATGAAACTTTTTTGGTCTTTGCTATTGCTTCCTCTGTGGATATTTCCTCCAGAGCTCTCAAAGAGGAGGTGTAACTCAGATGTCTTTAGGCCATTAATAATTCACACAGTTTACATCTATGAACTCACAAATTCCCAACAGTGGTCACTGGTCCACTGTTTTCTGAAAATGGCTAACCTCCGCATCCTGGGTTAAGCTCAATTGGAACACTGTGTTATAAACTGTAATCTAAATTTTCCTCAATTTTGAACTAACTGCTTTTTACAGAAAGGAAAAATGAGGATTTCAAAAAAAATGACCATGATATGTTTGCCAGATAAAACATAATTTGCTTTATTTTTCCCCTTTGCACCATTAAGAGATTTATTGTCTCCTATTTATTTTCAGCACTTTTCTTCATTTCTGGGAAGTCTGACCTGCCTAAATCATTATTGCATCTGAACAGAATTTTGCAGACAGATTTCCAGTAATGGGCTCAAATAATGGGCTCTATTTGGCATTTCAATGGCCCTTTAATGGCACAGAGAAGGGCAGTGCCTCTTACATGTTTCCTGAGAAGCAAACATGAGTGGCCCCAGGGGCCTAGTGGCATAATCTGAAGCAGACCACCACAAATTTAAAAATTCTTTATAGTCGTATATTATGGAAAATTTGCATTTCCCATCACAATATATTTGTGTTTCCTTATATATAAAAATGTCTAAATGCTTTAATTGATATTTCAGGCAGATGTACCATTTTTATCCTGCCATACTTCTGCTGATTATTGTTTACTGTTATTGAGTAGATGTACCCCCAGTCTGAGATCTGGAGGCAAGGAAACTGGATTTGAATCTTGATCCTGCCACTTCTAGACATCTAAACCTGGGCAAGGCACTTATCCTTTTGGAGTATAGATCCTTATCTGTAAAGCAGGCTGTTGTGATGTTTGAATCTGCAATTGGGGATTCCTTTCTGTTGAGTAATTGTCCAATGTTGAGAGGGAAGGGCTGATTAGAACCAATGGGGAGGTATGAATCCTAGACCATTTTGATGATGATTAAGTGCAGGCATTTTCATGAAATTTAACAGCTCTCATTTTGTAATAAAAGTTTCACTTAGTCGTATTAGTTCCTTGGGGATGTTTATAGTGTTTCTCCTCATAGGCATGCTGATGTCAGGAACAATCCTCATGGGAAATTTTACACAGCTGCCAGCTTCAGGCTCCCAGACTCACCTCTAGGGGACCTAAATTCAACAAATGCTTATCAGGGAACTTTTCTGTATTCATCACTTGCCAGGTACTCTGGGTCAGATCAACAAATTGTGAGCTACAGTCTACACTCTCCAGGATTGGAAGTCTTTCTTTTTAGAGGAAATCCAAAAAGCAGCTATAAGAATTTATCAGTAATAATATAAAAATATGTACAAGTATAATATATAAGATGAGTACACATTTGTCAAGGCCCCACTTAGCATGTTTCTTCTAATTTTCAAAACAACCTTGAAAGATAGAAATCATTATTTCTGTTTTACTGATCTGGAAATCAAGCCTCTAGTTCAAAACCATATAACATGTACCAAAAAGAAGTAGATCTAACAGTGTCATATGTCAGCCACCTGAGTTACTCTGTGTAAATGGACTTTTCCCACACTGATTCTTGAATTGGAATATTTTGGGTCAAGTGGAGGTAAGAGTGATAACCTCTCAGTTTCCAGAAGCAAAGCTGATATAAGATTTATTCAGTACTTACTGCATTGATCAAAGAGGCTCCCTGCTGTAAAAAAAAAAATAACCTTAAATTTCAATACCAGGCTTATATTCTTCCTGGCATCCCCTCCCCATTTATATAGCATAATGCCTGATACACAGTCAGCTAGACAGAAGCATTAGTGCTCACTAGTATGTAGTGCTACTTCATTTTCTTCATTTTCCTTTGCAGTTAGATCAATCATGTGACTATTCAGGCCAGTGGAAAGACTCAGATGGTTTAGAATCTGAAGTGTCTTTTCCATTCTTTCTTCTTCCTGTGTGTCAGCCTGATGATGCCAGAATGACCCTGGCACCACAAGATGGCAGAGCCACAAGATGGAAGACACCTGGGTCTCTGAGTCACTGCTTTGAGGAAAGCTTCCAGGAAAGCCCTCCCAGTATGGGCATCCACACTGGATTTTGTAGAAGCAAAAAATATCCTTTTATTGTGTTAAGCCACTAAGATTTTGAATTGTTTGTTATAGTAGCGAAACTGTATGACCAATACAGAAGGTACTGAATGGCTGAATACTTGGTATGTGAGAGACATTCATGTTTTTCACGTTAAACTCACTTGGGAATTTTTTTTTTTTTTTTTTTTTTTAATCCTGAGTGCCCAGGTTACAGACCAATTTAATCAAAGTATCTATGGGGTGGAATTCAGGCACTGATTTTTTTTTTTTTTTTTTTTTTACTTTTTTGGTGATTCCATTGTACAGCCAAATTTGAAAATCAATGTGTTGTATTAGTGCTACTCTAAAAAGAGTGGTCTGTGGATCTTGTTCGAAAGGCAAATTCTTATATCTCCAGATTTGTGGAATCTGATTTCCTTGGAGTTTGTGTTTTAGCAAGCTTTCTGGGGGGATTCCTGGAAATATTAAAGCTTGAAAAACACTGTGTTAGAACACCCTGCTCTAGTGATTCTCAAAGTATGGTTCTCTGACTATAATCAGAGTTATTTGGAAATGTTTTCTAAAGGTAAATTTCAGGGACCAGTCCCAGGCCTACTAAATCAGAATCTTATGATGGAAGTGCCTGGATATCTACATCCCTACAGAATTTTCTAGATAATTCTTGGCTCACCAGAATTCATACTTATCAGTTACTGACACCACTGCCCTTCCTTAGAACCACCTACTTTCTTTCCCACAGTTCCTCTTCATTGACCACCCAGTCTTTCAGAGTTCTGCCCATAGGATATAGGATGGGAAAGATGATAATTTTCTATTTTTAACCTTATATGTAGTTTCCGCTTGTAGTTGCTTTAAATAGAGAACTCCTCCAGAGCTTTCAACTATTTGTTTACAGATCATTAATTATTAAATGTGGATACTCTGGAGCAGAGAGCTTTTCAACTTAAATGATAAGAAATGATGCTGGCTGAAGAAAGCCAAACCTGAAAATTAGGATTCCCTAAAATAAGTCAACGTATGGTTCAGTTGATAGAGCTCTGATTTCTACTGATCTTTTCAGGAATCCTATCTACTGTGTGAGGAAAGCTGCCTGTGGTAGATGATAAATGGAGAGAAGTCAAAAGGGACAAGGAAAGGAATATGCAGAAGCAAGAGGATGACTGGAAAAAGACTGTAAGTCATATGAGTGCATTGGGCAAAGCCTGGTTGGGGAGGAGTCTTTAGTTCTGGCTGACATCGTCACAAGTTTATGAAGAGAGAGATTGCATTATAGACCTTTCTGATTAAAGAGAATCAATATCTCATTGTTTCCCAATTTCCTTTCTCTTTCTCTTGCTCTCTCAATACTTGGAGTTAAGTCTTCCGCTGGGTTTTGGAAGGGCATGATTTACATGGCTGCTAGTAGAAGCTGACTGTAAAAGCTACAGACATCACAGCCTTTGTACCTGCTGGTTTTTGCCCCTATTTCATATTGCCCTTATTCCCTGAGCTGGAGAGCTAGAAGTGCAAGATGGGGATTGGAAGGTCTCTGGCCTGGCCCTAAGGAAGCTTGCTTTAAGTTTAAAGGAAATACAGTTGACCTTTGAACAACATGGGCTTGAACTGTATGGGGCCACTTCCATGTGGATTTTTTTGCGATAAATACAATACCATACCATCAATGTATTTTTTATTCTGTATGATTTTCTTTTTTTTTTTTTTTAAATGTCTTTACATTTTTTTTTTTAAAGATTTTATTTATTTGAGAGAGAGAATGAGAGAGAGACAGCATGAGAGGGAGGGGGGTCAGAGGGAGAAGCAGACTCCCCGCTGAGCAGGGAGCCCAATGTGGGACTCGATCCCGGGACTCCAGGATCATGACCTGAGCCGAAGGCAGTTGCTTAACCAACTGAGCCACCCAGGCGCCCTGTATGATTTTCTTAACATTCTTTTCTCTAGTATGTAATACCTATAACATACAAAATATGTGCTGATTGACTATTCATGTTATGGATAAGATTTCAGATCAACAGTAGGCTATTAGTAGTTAAGTTTTTGGTGAGTCAAAAGTTATGTGTGGACTTCCAACTGTGGGAAAGGGGGTTGGTGCCCCTAATCCCCATGTTGTTCAAGGGTCAACAGAATATGTGCAGGTGCTCCAGGAGGAAGGGCTCTGTGCTTTGCAGGTAGGCAGGAGGTAGCCCTCCTGGGCTAAGGAGGGAGATGGGTGGATCCATTCCTCATTTCTCTGTAAACTGCAGGGCACAGAGGCAGCTCACTACTTCCATTAGAACTCTCCCATTCCACTCTTTTCTAAGTGGGAATGAGAGGTGTGAGGAGTGAGAAATCCTGTATATTAGGAACAATCTGGGTATATCCAGACAAAACTGCATGTAGTAGAAGACCATAGTTTACCCTAAACCATAGTTTACATGTTTGGTGGGACAGAGCCCTGGGTCTCAGTCTCACCTGCAGATACCCTAATCTGCCATACAGAAGCACACTGCACCATGAGTAGGGTAACAGTGAGCTAAAGTCCTGACACACACTTGGCCACAGGGCTCTACGTCCTAGGAGGTGACCACAAATCTCAGAAAGTGGCTGAAACACAACAGTTTATAATACTCAGGTGGTTATTTAAAGTCACCATGTTAGAATTTAGAATTTCTAGTCCCTAGGAGGAGAGGCATGAAGAAGGTAGCATGGTCACTGGACGCTTGGAATTTGGAGGCAGGTGGACCTAAATTCATACCCTCACTCTATCTAGGGGCAAATTATTTGATTTGTTTGAGCCTCTATTTCCTGCTTCCTGAAATGGTTTATAATACACACATGTGTATGTAATTTGTAAGGTGATTGTGAAGAGTAAATGAGACAATATCTTTAAAAGACTTAGCAGAGTCCCTGCTGCAAGTTGAATAGACAGTAATCTATATTCTTCTTCATGATAGTTGTAGTTCTTGGATAGGTAAAAATGGAAGGCAGTGGTATAGAGAAAATATGTCTGGGATACTCTGGTGGTTATAGGAACAACGACCAAGGCAGAGGCCGAATTTCCCATAACTGATAGACCTACAACACACAAAAGAGACCGAAATTCAGTTACCCTACATAGGCACCCAACCAGGGGAAGGTGTCAGCTAGGGTAATTTGTTGGTGGTCTGTGGCAGTGTGTTTGGGGACACTGTCACATCCTTTTTCAGTGAAGCACTGAGTGCCAGTAGATCCATCATGAAAAGTGCATAGGGTTTGGTCTTAGGTTTGAAGCCAATTTCTATACTCTACCAGCTGTGTGATAGGTTCAAGTTGCTTAACTTGTAAAAAAAAAAAAAAGGGGGTGGTGGTGCTGGGGGAGATGAAGAGCCTTATCTTTCAGAGCTAGAACAAAGATTAGAGACAGGAGCCTAGCAAGTGCCTGGTAAATGGTTGAAACTCAGAAAGTGCCAAGTGGCAGTTGTCATTGAGCACAGGTGGCCCTGAGCCTACACAAGGCACTCAGTTGCTCAAACCTGAGGGAGAGAAGAGATACAGAAGCCTGAGAGGCAAGGAAGGCTGGCTTTACTACTTGGGAGTAACTACAAATTAGGCGTTGTTTTTGCACTTTCCAATGCTTTCCAGGGTTCTCAGTACATGTGGTAAAAATTGTCGATTACTATATAACTCTTCCTTGAATATGCAAACAGCTTGGATTCCACAGGATGGTAAAGGCTACTTGCACTTCTGATCGTGCTTCCCTGTGCTTTCCACTGTGTACGTAGCTTCAAAGGCTATTCTTCATCTGCACTGCCTCCCAAGTTCAGTTCCCAGTATATCCTATTAAGGGCACTACTAAAGAGCACTTTTCTTTTCTTTCTTTTTTTTTTTTCCCCCCAGCTGACACAGGGGCTTAACAGATTAATTCATTAGTCCTTAATATCTTCTCCTTCTAAGGCCTGGTTCAAGTCCGTGCTCTTTGATTAGCACTATCTTTTCCAGTACTGTGCTGAGCTGTTTTGCATCTCAGTTCTGCCGACATCTGTTCCAGGGAGGGAGGTGAAAAGATTAAAGGAAAAAAAAAGAAAAGACTTGTAAAGTTTGCAAGATCACATCATCTATGATAAACCTCTTCAAACGTGCCATGTTTTCTGACTGGGCAAATAGAAATGATCAATTTCCCACACAAGCAATTTATTTAAGAAGGGAAATACATATATGCATGCATATAAATACCACTGCTGGTGGGTGCTAAAGAATATGGTTTATTTCAGCAATAGGTTCTTAAAACTTAGTAGTTTTACAGAATTATTGGTGCAATAAACCCCATGGGTTTGTTAAAGCATTAACTGCCCACTGTTTACTTCAAGCTGTTAATCAATACACCAGCCATTAGTTGCTGGCAACTTACAGTATTTTGAGGATTATTACTAATGTTTTTAGTTACAATTTCTTTCTTGCTTTTTTTTTCTTATTTTTTTCTTATTTTTTGGCTGTATTTAGCAGAGAGGTGGGAGTCTGTAGCTGATCAGATGTGCTCTCACATGCAGAGTGCCACTGGGATTTAATGGGCGAGAGAAGATTTACCTAGAGAAAATATTTCTTTAAATCAACCAGCCAGAAAAATAATATCCTTCTTAATATTGAAGAAGGAAAAATGAAATGTGAGTGTCTCATATGGTAGCTCTGCTTCATACATATGTTTTCTTCCTGGGTGCCTAGTTTGTAAATGCCACTGAGAATGGTAAATGGATGATGATAAAACCAGCCTTCCACGAATCTCTGATTCTCCATAGTTCAATTTGAAGGCATGCCATTTCTGGGAAGTATTCCCCAAAGATGTGATCCTCTGAACCATGGAAGTTTTTCTTGTTTTAATGTTTGCGTTTTTTTTTATATGTGAATATTTGGCTCTGTTTCTTTCCATGCACTTTGGCATGGTCTCCATTAGAATAACATATAGTTGATGCTTAGCTTGGGGTCATGATGACTATCAAACTGCAAATGAACAGGGCAAGAAAAAAGGCTTTGCATCTGCTGCTTGCCAGAGAAGAGCGCCCGATCCCGGAATTCACGGCTTAGGGCAGCGAGTGTGAGGGCTGTTTCTAGTTGTGGGGAAATTTCTCCTTGAAGAAACCTTTGGTTTGTACACATGTGCTAGATCCGTGCAGTGGTGTTCTCTCTCTAAATCTAGTGGGTGATGAAGTACTGTTCTAGTTGCAGTGTATTCCTTGCCTCCTCTGCCTCTTTCTTTCAAAGCTAAAGTCAAGATCGCTTAGTTGAGGAAGTGCCACAGGACAATTCATTTCTTGCCATACTGGAGACTGAAGTGCTACCTCTTTGAATCATAGTAACATTAAGCAGTTGGTTTGGAAATGGCCCACTTGATATTTCTTGGTATTGATGGCCTCCACTTCAAGTGGTATTTAGGGAGCTACTGTAGTGAAAAAAAACCACACAACTCTATCATGCATTTGTGGACCCCCAAATTGAAACTAAAGATGGCCAAAATAATTGTTTTTATTGTTTCCTAAGTTGACCTGTCTTTCTTCTTCATTGTTAGGTTCAGTGGCCCCAGAATAGCTATACTTAAGTTCTTTTAGAATACAAATTTTCGTCTTAGTTGACCATTTAACTAAAAACATTAAATAAATATTAATAATAAAGTAATGATGAATAAGTCTTAAAAGGCAAAACTACATTGCTGCTAGAACATTTTTCTACCCCTGGCTTTCCAATTTAGAGTTAATTTTGCCAATAGGAGATAAGATTAATAATAAAGGATGGATGTCAGGCACTTAAGGAACCTACAAAAACATGAAAAATAATGCTTATGAAAGTACAGGATATCCACAGCTGGGAGGGCAAAAGAATGGTAGAAGGAAGCGAAAATCAGTGTCTAATATCTTCAGTTTAGAGACTTAATACATTCGGAAGCCAATGCTTCAATGTTCTTCCCAAGGGATGTGGACCCAATGTCAGAGGCCTAAAGGAAATGGCAGATTGTCAAGGAGGTGGTCAAGAGTTCTCAGAGCCAAGTTTCTCCGTGTTGCCAGAGTTTGTTTCTTCAAGAGATCACCGCCCCACTACACTTTTTGCAACTTTTGGCGTGCTATGTCTCAGTTTCTCCATCTGTAAAGAGGACATGGTTGACATCACATGGAATCTTTGGGGGTGCTCAGTATGTTAACTAGATGGCTACAATCTATTATATGATCTTAGTTTCACGAATTAATTAGAAGCTGCCTAGTGTTCACGTCATTCAATCCTAAAGACCAAGGCTAAGTTTCAGCCCCTCCATCCATCACCTTACCCTATGATCATCCTTGAGCTCTTCTTTCCTTTCTGCATGTGTTTCCTTACAATGGTGGCATAATCCTTAACTGTCTCTTGGAGTACCATAGATGGTATGTCCATGTAGCATCTCCTTTATCTTTTTCTGTTTTTGTTAACTAGTTAATCTAGACTCTATATTTAATTGCACTTATATTTTGGACTCTGATGATCTGAGATAAACTTAGGTACATCCTCTTCAAATCAACCAGAGATACGATTAAAGTTGGCTGAGATCTTCAGCCTTTCAAGAGTTCTAAATGCATTCGAATAACTCTGCCAAAAAACGTGTTGTTATCTATTCTGAGTATGTGAGGTTTACTTTCTCATGCAAATTTCAATAATAAGCAGACATACAAAGTAGGTGTGCACACTGGAAGAGTATTTTCATTTAAAAGTCTATTTTGATCATTACCCATAATAGTTAATAGTAAGGACAACTTAAGGGAAGGTTTGGAAAAAATTTTTTAATCTTTCCTTAACCATAGATACCACTGACTGATACGTTTGGTTGTGCTGCAGCCTGCTTTATTGTTTAGATTCTTCTATTTTCACCTTTATTTATTTTTAATATCTAATCTTCTCTGCCTACTTGTTCAGTTTCAATCAAGGATTTTCTTTTTCTTGAAATAGTCTCCCAAACAGGAAAAGTCCTTTGACTTGATGAGCAAGAAATTATAACAGTGCACTGAAATTAAATGTCCACTCTCAAATTTGAGTTTAATTAAATTTTCTTACTTACTTGTAGGTTGACTCTGTTTTGGGTCCCACATGGAATTCTTATCAGTAAGATTATTTTTCCTTTTCTCCAGGGCCTGTGTTTTCACCTGTCTTGTGTGTGTGAAAGTGCTGTTGTTTCCTCTGCATCCATAGTATTTTATTTTCTTTGCTTGTGTTCCCCTTCAGCACCCTTCACTTTATCCCTCATAGTACATAAATCAACTTTTTACTCTATTTTCTATCAAGACCCTGCTAATGATTTTTATTTCTACTCCTACCTGTGGCATGTATAATTTGACTGCTTGACATTTTTCCTTCTATCTCAAGTGGATTATACATATAAACGAAAGTCTGGATTTGAGTTTTCTTTTTTCATTAGAATACACATAAGCTTTATAAAAATTCTAGTATGTTTTAAATGTGCTTTCCAGCACTGTTAGAAATGAGCTTCTTTCAGCCTGTTCAGATTAAATTAATTTTTCACTGACTCCTTGTTTCAGACTGACTTTGCTTTTAATAAAAGCATCAAGTGAAACTAGAAATACAAACCAACTATACTCTGTAAGGGAAACAACAGAATCATTAAAAAAAACAGTCATCAAGATGTCAGTTAGATATGTTTGGGGAGATTGGGAGCAAGTAGTGATAGTTTCCCTTATCCTGTAAAAAAGCTCAACCCCCCCAAAAAAATCTTCTAACATGAAAAAATATTTTGAAAATGAATTTTAACAGGAAGTTACTGGAAATTGAGCATTCAAAACTAATTGAAAGGGACATGGGTGGCTCAGTTGGTTAAGCATCTGACTCTTGATTTTGACTCAGGTCATGATCTCAAGGTTGTGAGATCAAGCCCTGTGTCAGGCTCTGTGCTCAGTGTGGAGCCTGCTAATGATTCTCTCCTCTTTCTCTCCCTCTGCCCCTCACCTGGCTCTCTCTCTCTCTCAAAACAAAACAAAACAAAACAAATTGAAAAGCTCAACAGTAGATTAGTTAGGTCTTTCCTTCCAAATATATAAATTCTGTTTTGGAATAATTTGTTTGCTGCTGTTGGATTTTGAATCTGTTGAGTGTGGACAAAGCGAAGCCCTGCTGTAGAGATTCAGTTGTCCGTGTTTTTAATGCCAATAACATGAAACCGTAAGACTATCCGTAGAATCAGGGAAACATAAAGAACAGATGACCAAGTTATAAATGGTACACTATAAATATAGTCTTATATTCTCCTGAATGCTTTGAGGAATATTCTTTCAATTTTATAAACTGGCCCATTATAACTTGTTTTAGGATCCTCATAAGATTGAGAACAATGGTGAACTAAAATCAACATTTAATCAGAGCAAGCAGATATTCATCTCAATTAGGCTGCTTATCCAAATGGGACTCATTCCAAGTCTTTCAAAACAATTCGTGATAGAAGTTACGAGTATCTCAGGATAAACTAATCTCCAGACCGACTCCTTTGTAGTCTCCTACATTTCAGAAAATGCCACCTCGGCTCCTTACTTGTTCCTGCCAAAATTCTTGATGTTAATCCAGGACTCCACTCTTCCTCTTGCACCCCATATTCAGTCTATTCCCAAATCCTTTTTTTCTCTATCACAAACTATATTTGGCATCTTTATATTTCACAACTTTCCTCACTACTTGGGAATTTTAGTCCACGCCATCATCATTGTTTCCTTGGATATTTGTGATTGCTTCTTTACTGCTATGCCAACTTCTACACTTGCCCCCTTATTCTCAAACCAGAAATCAGAACAGTGTGGCTAAAAATAATTCAGGTTATGTCTTTCTTCAGCTCAGATCATTGAAAGTGTTTCCCATCTTACTTAGAGTAAAAGTCAAAGTGGCCCTCACTGGCTCCTCCACCACTGCCTCTTTGATCTGTTTCCTGTGAATCTCTTTCCTCATTCCCTCCATTCCATTCACTCTGGCCTTCTTGTTATTCCTTCAAGACCCATGCCACTGCTGTTCTGTTGGTAATACACTGCCATGGTTGAAAAAATAAAAACTCTGTTCTTTAGGTTTCAAATTGAGAAATGGCTCCCAATTCTGTCAGTTAGCTGTAACAGTGTAACAAACTACCCCAAAACTCATTGGCTGAAGATATCAAGCATTTATTACTATGGTTCACAGCTCTGTGGGTCAGCTGGGTATCAACTAATTCAGGCTAATCTAGGCTGGGGTGCAATTTATCTGCAGGTTGGGTGTAGTCTCTGCTTTAGACTGGGCTTATCTGGGTCAGTTCTAGCCCTGGCTAGTCCTTCTCACACTGATGGCAAACATGTAAGAAGGCAAGTAGGGGTATTTTTGTAAGACTATGTAAGTATTTGCTGTTAGCTCTTGTTATCTTCTTAGGATAATGTTCTTTGGATTATTAGTAGATCTCATTTGGAAGAATGGCTCATTGGGAAAAATTAGCAAAATGGCAGCAAGCTAAGTGAATGGTGGCCACTGATGCTTTTTCTTGTTGAATGACCAAAACACTTTAAGAGGTTCTTTTCTCATCTGTGCTGCACTGTACTACCATTGGATATTTTTAAACCTTGAGCAAAAATTTTTATACAGAACAGCTTAGTGCTGTGATAATGCAAAAGTTTTAAGGAATGAAAGAAAAGTTGATCTACAAAATGTGTGATATAGTGCAGAAAAGAGGATGGCAAAGAAAGGACTCAAAACAGAAAGGGGAGATTAGTTAGATAGGGAGCAAAGTTTGAAATGAAAGGTTAGAGAAATGTAAGCTGTCAGCTTTGTTTTTATACCTCCCTGGAATTCTCAGAAATTTTAGAGATTACATTGGCCCTCTTGTCGTATGAGTGGTGGGAGCCCTAGTCATGTTTTTGGGTGTCAAAGGAAGAGCTAATCCCAGAAGCTGCAGGGATTGGGGACTTCATATACAGCTTCAAAACACTGCCTCTTTTCAGAGATGAGATTGGAAAATTCCATGACTCTCCTAGGATCATATTTTTTACTGATAACTTACTGTTCTTGTCTAATTTGGGGGAAGGTTTCTATTCAAATAAAACCTTTTTCTTAATATAACTATCCATACCTTTTCCTTTTTTGGTCTCTGGTTTTATTGCTTGTATGATACTCATTTTTTGGCCTACGTATCTTGAATTTAATGATGCATTTAATGAAGGGCCCAGTAATTCCTAGTGCTATCAGTTTATTTATATTCATTTATAGTTGCTGCAGCTGTCCATTTAAGGTTGCTCTTCAGGACATGCCACTGAATTCTCTGGGTTCTGAACATACTCCTTCCTGTCCCAAAGGGAGAGCAGCAACTTTAGCTCCTCATGGTAACTAGGGCCAATCACCTTGCCTACGTGGTAGCTCTTTATTTATCAGCTTGTCTACCTACATGATGAGCCCGAAATGACCAGAGGGTACTCATAGCATCAGGTTAAGTGAAACCCCTGCTTTGTTCTCTGTTGAAAGGATTTCCCCCTGGGAATTTGGACTTCTAATGAATAGAATCTATAGAACCAGTAGAGCCCACAGAATCCAATATAACCATTCTGCAAATGAAGCCCCAGCAGTGATGGTGAGCAGAAACAATCCCACTTCCATTCTTTGGTTCTCATGCCCATGCTTTATTGCTTCTAGAATGCACCACCATGTATGGCCTGATTGGTTCATATACCGCATCCTGCAGGATAGTTTCCCAAACTCACAGGTTGGGTGGCTCTTGAGCTGAACTTTTTACAGGTTGTTTATCTTACTATTAAGTTGCCTTCTTGCTGGATATTGTGCTAAACTGTAAACATGACCTGGGCCCCTTGCTCTTATGTTATAAGAAAACCTGAGTTGGCAAACCAAGTATCCCATAAGCGCTCAAGTGGTCATGTTGCCAGAGGCACTTTGCAGTGTAGGTAAACTTACAAACAGAATACATATAAGTTCTAATAAGTATGATTGCTGTCCCTTCTAGAGTGGAATGAGTCTGATATAATCAACATTCTACCAACTGTCTAGCTAATCTCCTTAAGGGATGCTGCCATAATGAATGTGCAGCTGTTGATCTGTTGAACATTTATCAACAGCAGTACCTAAGTTTGTTTTGGTACAGATTGTTGGGTCCAGATATAGTCTCCATTCTTGCCTCCAGGAATATTCTGTTCATGGACTGGTTGCATTAATATTTGAGCAGAAGCAGAGAGAGGTCCTCTGACTTCCACAGGTGTTCTGGTTATTGAGTGTTCCTTTATAGTGGGCATTCTATAGTGGTCATTGTCAGAAGACAAAAATATCCTCATTCTTTGTGCCTTTTAATATAGGTTCATTCACATGCTTCTTCCCCAAATTTCCTTTCCTCACAAATGATCAACTCTTATTCTTTCCAGGTACCTTACAGATTAGCTAAGTGATTTGTCATCGCCCCAAATCCTTACATATCTGAACATGTTAAGCCACTGTTACTGTCATAGAAGGGGACTACTTGCAACTCTGCTAACTGAAAGGATTTCTCGTCATTACTTTCTTCCAGGGCCACCCTAAAGGTTGTTGTAGTGCATTGACAGTCTGATTTAGTTCAGCATAAATACATTGTGATCCAGGCCTGAGTTTTTGTTCTTCCTGTGTTAGGTAGTTTTAGGGAATCACCCATGAAGCTATGGGTTTAAGTTAAGGGACAGGTTTCACTGCAAAGCCTGTAGGTGACATGGGAGTCTAGGCTATCTGGTTATGTAACTTACTTATGCTTTCTGGATCTGCTCATATCCTATTCCATCATACAATGGACTGCTGCTGTGCCCACCTGAACTTAAGACTCATTAGATCTGATGATACCCAGTTCATGATAGCAACTCCAGTTAACACTGTCACATAGTAGTTAAAGGTCAGGTACTTAGTCCCCACTAGGGTCTAGAAAGATTCCAGGAGCTGCTTTTAAAATGGCAAGCAGTTCCCTACTGCTGACGGCATGGCCTTGTGGCAGAACCCTTGGCATCTGTATGACACTTGCTTTGGGGCTTGTCAGAGATTCTGTACAGCATCCCACTCTACTATATATACCTCTAGCCCATCAGTTTTCTGGGTCAAATGTCTTCAGTGGCAAGATAGTTTCCTTGATAACTTGGACCCATTGTACAGACCTCTCTTGCTCTTGGTCATGCTCAGCCCTGAAAGCTTTTTGAGTCACCTGATAAATATCTTTTTTCTTGGTTTTTCATATCATAATAGCTCCACTCCAGAGGTCAGGGAACCATCCTGAGGATTCTGCCAGGTGCTAAGGATATTCATTCCAATTTTGTACCCAGGGACCAGGCAGATAAATTTAGTTTCAAGGACTCATTCCATTCTGAGGCTGATGCTACCATGTAAGCCAGTGTTTTTACCTTCTACACCTCTTCATTGGTGAACATCTTATAGTATTGATCCTACAGCATGCTACAGTTTACTATCAAAGAGGCCCTATTGCTATCTGACCGGGGAGTGAAGTCTCATTTCTTCCTTTGATACCCAATTTCTGAATTCTATTCTGATGTCTAATTTTCCTCATAACAATGATTTTAGCCTAAATTATCCAAAAAGCATAGCCAGAGAAAAGGTTTGTATGCAACTGTTTTTTGGGGGGAAAGGATCCCTCAGAATGGAGTTGGTGAATGGGTTGATTGATGTGGGGAAGGAAGGAAGGAAGGGAGGGAGGAAGGAAGGAAAGAAAACCAATCTAAGACTGTCCTACCAAGCTGATCACCCCTGTGTGTACTTGGGTATTGGTCTCATGAGCGATCTTCTGATAAGCAGTGGAACACACTGAAGCATCATTTATCAGAAAGGCTGATAGGTTTTGGAAGTGATTCCTGTTTTGGAGAGAAAATTTTGTGAGCAATATGGAGAGATATGGATTGAATAGCAGTACCTAGGTGGGCTTTATCTGAAAGACAGATTGATGTCAGTCCTGAAGAAGGTAATCGGTGTTAGGTTTTAACACTCTGTAGTATCAAAAATTTCCTAAATTATATAGTTGAAAATATAATATGTATATTTATCCAAATTGGTTGATAAATTGGATGAATAACTGAATCCAGATTTGGGATCAGGAAAGTCCCACTTCTCCAAATTTCTTGTTGTTTATATCTCTCTGCCTATTCTTACTTTTTAGAGCAATACTGTCCAATAGAAATACAATGCAACCTACGTAAGTAATTTCACATTTTCTAGCAGTTACGTTAAAAAGATTAGAAACTTAATTAAAAATTAATTATAATAATATGCTTTAATCGAAATATATCCAAAATATGATATCAACATAGAACCAATATAAAAATTATGAATGAGACATTTAACATTCTTTTGTTACTAAATCTTCAAAATTTATACTTAGAACAACACATTTCAACTTGTACAGGATAAATTTCAAGTGCTCAATCATCACATGTGGTTAGTGGATAATGTGTTGAACAGCATAATCTAGAACATTCTTTATCTGTGCTTAGCCTGGTTAATTTCTACTCAAGACACACATTAAATATCACCTCTTTTGAGGAGTCTTCATAGTCTTGTCTTTTTATTTTTCTCCCTTACAGATTTCCATAATAACAGCAACAACAATGGCAAAGGTTTGTGCATCCCTTAAGTATGTTATCAATGTACTATGTATTTACACCAACCACAGCACTTATCCTGTTTTATAATTTTTTATTAAATTATTCATCATTGTCACCTGACTCTGAGCTCCTGAAGGACAAAAACACTGTCTATCATCTCTATAGCCCAGAATCTCAATAATTTTTAAAAATTAAACAATTAACTGGAGTTAATATAGCAAGGTGAAGTTAATATATTTAAATACAAGGAGATTAGGTTCCTAAAACCAACCCCCTAAATACAGGATGGGAGGAGTGTGATATAGAAGCAGTCCACTTGAATAAGATTTAAGGGCCTTAGATTTAATGATTAGTTTAATAGGGGCAAATGTTAGTATTTTACTGCCCAAAACATGGATGCGCATTAAGTTTGTATTAACAAATATAATGGGTAAAGGGAAAGACAGGAGCTAGACTTTCTTTTAACTGCTCAGATCACATTTAGAGCAATAATTTTGGTGATACCATTCTGGGAGGAGTATAAACAAACTAGAGTGGAGAAGCAGAAGACATAAAATCATGTCACATGAGTGGTGGATTCAGGAATTGGAGATGTAAGGTAAGAGGTAAGACTGCCCAAGTAAGATGACATTCCCTAAAAATACTCGAAGGATGATATAGAGAGGATGGATTAGACTCATGAGCTTTGAGGAAGTATCAGTTTTCAACCTTACATAAGTGAATAACTTAGAGTCTAAACCTATTCTAACATCGAAGGCATACTTTAAAATGTTTGAATGACTGAACAAATGAAGTGAAGTGAGAATCGACCGTCTTGGCAGGTAGGAGATACCTCTTTCGGCAAGGTTTTCAAGTACAAGCTGGATAGCAGCTAGGAAACGTTGTAATGGGGGTAGATGGTAAGAGTAGATGTACTCTATGCTTCCTTCCAAGCCATGAATTCTTTTCAATAATCCTATTCACTTTAAAGAAAAATAGCATTGCTTTTACTCAAGTCAGTGTTGACAGTGTACATAGCTAGTTATATATCAGTCATAAGAAATTATCCAATCAAAACAATAATGTCATTTTCCCTTGAGTAATTCTCACCAGGTTCCTGCTTTTGGAAGACTCAGTTGGTTAAAGAAAGTTCATAATCAGTATTTTCAGAATACATTTCAGGACATGAAGCAAATCTCACACCAACAATGCATTATTACTCATTTATTTTTAGCAATTAGTCATGGAACGACACAGGTGCCCAGAATTTCCTGGGCACATAAACATGAAACCTCTGCCTCTGAGAGCTTCCAGTCTAGATCTCAAACGCAAAACAGGAAACCTGAGCTTTACCACAAGAAGATGAATGAGCATCATTGATACCTTCATGTGTGACTTCTTCCAGACAGTAATGCTTTATTTATTCTGAAAGCTTCAACTAAAAAACAGCTCAGGGCATATTTTAGTTCTCTAGAAAATAGAATAATCAGTATCACTACAGTCGCATTCAATACCTGGAATTTGCTTTGAGAATTATGAATGGTCCTTTTGCTTTCATCTTCATTATAATTAATCAAGAACTTTGTTCTGAGTGCTTTCTGTGTTCCAGGCACAGGGGATATGCAGATGATTAAGACATGGTTCTTTCCCTAAATAGAGCTCATATCTAGGGAAAGCAAGCTACGCTTACACAAAAAGTTGATTAGACACCAGCCACCATGCTAGTGGAAAGAATATGAGCTTTGGTTTCAGACAGAGCTCAGCTTGAAACCTAGCTCCACCAAGGCTATTTGACCTTGGTCTGTTTTCCTAGATTTTGAGCCTTTGTTCCATTGGTGATATAATACTACCTAACCAGCATGTTTGTTGTAAGAATTGAGTGCTTTCTGGTAGAGAAAACAAAATACAGAAATTCAACTATTGTTTTAGGTGCTAAATGGGTAGACTAGATCAGGGGTTGGCAAACTTTTTCTATACAGGGCCAGATAGTAAATATTTTAAGCATTGCAGGCTATATGGCCTATCAGAATTATTCAAGTTTGCTGTTGTAGCATGAAAAAAAAATCTATAGACAATATGTAAAGTAATGACCATGTCTAAGTTCTAATAAAATTTTATTTATGAAAACCGGAGTATAGGTCTATAAATTTACTGACCCTGGATTAGATAGTAAGTGCTGTAAGAGAAGAGATCATGATTATCAAAGAGCTGGGAGAGTGTCTTCTAATAGGAGAGGGAATGTTTAATTTTGTTTGTTTTGATTTTACTTTTTATCCAAGTTAAACATGCATAAACTATAAAAAGTCAACTTATTCTGCAAGATTTACTATGAAAAAACTTCAGCTCCTCTATTCCCCTGTCTGAAAGCCAATCATTTTCATCTCCTTCAGTTGATTCTCTTAGTATTAACTTAAAAATCTCTAAATAACATGGATATATATTGCTCCTAATTGATTTTTAAATTCAGGTGCTACCAAAGGACTTCCTGTTGCAGATGATAGAGGTTCCATGTTTTCCTCCCACCCAATCGCCACACATAACAACCTACCATGCCTCCCAGCATAGTTACATTGTAATTTTGTTTACATCAATATTTACTATTTACATGATTATGGCTATATGTGTGATTCACATCTGAATTATACAGTAAACTATGGTTACTTAACCATTGTTGTATAACATTTTGTTTTCCCTGGATTGAAGGATTTCCTTTTGTTATCCTTTTCTTAATTTCCTTTACATTGTACTTATCTCTGATTCATCCTCAACGTCTTTAGCAATTGTCTGATTATCTCCATAAGTTGTTCACATGCATCAGATGTTCCATCGATTTTATCTCCCTAAGGAAGTATCACCCAGAGCAGTAGTTCTCAAGCTTGCACAGTCATCAGAATTACTTGGAGGACTCATTACAATACAGATTCCTTGGCCCCAACCTCAAAGATTCATATATCCTGAGGTAGCACTGGAGAACTTTCATTTGGAACTAGTTCCCAGGTGGTGCTGATGTCCATCCCCATACCACACTTTGATTAGCATTGGAGAGTACTAGCCAAGAGCCTTCTGCTTTGCTAGTCAGGCCTGGATGCCTTCTACCTCATGTGTGGCCACCAATCCTGACACTGCCATTCACCATCATCTTGGGGATTTTAAGCACTTCTCTCCTGTGTTGCTATGGAAAAATCCAAAGCCAATCTGAATCCTAATCCCATGTATGTCACCTTCAGATAACAGTGCCTAACATTGTCAGATCAACTTACCATATGTTAGCGTATGATTTTGCCTTCCCTCTTTGTGGGCTAATTTTAGGAAACAGCAGTGTCTTAATCATCTTCATAGCTCACATGCCTAGAACATAGGGAGCACTCAAAACAAAGTGCTTGGCTGATGATTTTCTCCTCAGATTTTTATAAGAATTTCTCTTTGTTCTCAGTATTCTGAGGAAGCGGGTTGTTAACAAGTAGCTCCATCTACAGAAAACAGATTTACTGAATTTTTGCATCTTCCTTATGACACATAAAGGCTTCCTTATTTACCCATGTGCATTTTTCTCTTTGAAACTTCCTTCTCTGTGTGTTAATTGTTGAGGATATAGGGAGTCGATATGTATTTATTGATTGCTTTGATTGATCTGCATTCTTTTGAGAGACCTGGCACCATCCTTCTATAGGAGATTCCTATTAGACGATTGTTTTCTCCAAAGAGATGGGTTCAAGTTTATTTGAAATTGATATAGGAAATCAAATCTCAGCCTTATTAATTATAGCACTCTAAATGCCACAGTTTCCCATGATAAAACATGGTTGTCTGCTGGGAACCATAC
This sequence comes from Mirounga leonina, assembly GCF_011800145.1. Lineage (NCBI taxonomy): Eukaryota > Metazoa > Chordata > Mammalia > Carnivora > Phocidae > Mirounga > Mirounga leonina. Next base: position 59,910,494 of record NW_023270415.1, on the reverse strand, counting down.
AGTGAAGCGATTTGCATGTAGGGCAAAAATAAAATAAAATAAAAATGTTATTAAATAATTCTTTTTTTACTATAATGTAGTTAATGGCAAGATCCACAGGTACTACATGGATTACTATGAGTCTCATAGTGGAGTTCTGTCTTATATCCATTCACATCAATCTCAAAATTCTTTGTCACATCCAAATCCATAATAATAATACAAAAAACACCAGCAGATTAATTGTATACAACATCAACGTTAAGATTCCATCCAGGTTACTATATTTGCTTTCCTTTTCATGTGCAGCTTATGGAGCATGTCAAACCCACTTTGCATATAGGATGATAACATCATACATACCTGGGAGTAGGGAGTAGACCTGTGCATGGGAGGTAACTAGGGCAAGGCAAATGATAAACATGGTGATAGAACTGATTACCTTCCTCAAATGGGAGATAAATCTATGGGTGCAAATGTCATATATTGAATAGATGAACAATCATTCCATCATCTATCACTGCCAATTCCCTCCATTTTATCTGGATTGTATCACAGTGCAGTACATCTTAGGAGTTATATAGCAGTTTCTTAAAGATGAAATTCTATGTTGCAACAGGCCAAATGTGTTTGCTGTAGGCCCATCTGTCTCAGTAGTTCTTATTCACACAATCGCTGTTTTTTCATATTAAAGGCTATTTATTGCATATAAATACCCAAAGCACAAATAACAGGCAGGAATGTTTTAGACAAAACCATGACATATATCAAAGCATTAAAAGAGAAGCAAATAAAGGGGCAAAACTCGAATGTCAGTAACGAGTCCTTCTGCATCACTTACCCAATTATTTGGTGGATGGCAATTCTTTCTTAAAGCAAGGGTTAGTATGATGGAATGGAGATAAATCTGAATATGCTATTCTTTCCAATGGGGCAAGCTACTTTCCTTTAGAAAATGTGAAATCCAAACCTATCCAAATTTCATCTGGATAGGAACTGAAAACACAGAATCATAGAACACCAGGATTGGAAAGGACCTCCCAATTCATTGACTATAAATCTCTCTCTTTTTTGAGATTTTATTTATTTATTTGGCGGGGGGGAGAAAGAGAGAGAGCACGCACAATTGGGAGAGGGGCAGCAGGAGAGGGAGAAGCAGACCTCCTGAGCAGAGAGCCGGACCCCAAGATCATGACTTGAGCCAAAGCGGAGGCTTAACAGACTGAGCCACCCAGGTGCCCCAGTTGACTATAAATCTCTTATTGATGTTTGAGATCTCTTTAAACATTGAGACTTAAAATTTTCCCAGCATTTGGCTGAGAATTTCTTGTGGTGGAGGGACCTTCTCGGGACTATGCTATACTGTTTACGCTCTGTTTGGAACATTTGATCATTCACACATTTATGTTGTTTAAACCATTTGATCAGTCATGCCATTCATATTTATTAAGTGCTTACTGTTGTTCCAGGGATTGTTCTAGGAACTGGGACCCATATGGTTCTTGTACTCTTCAGTATTCTTTTATTTACAAGTACAAAACTCAGTCCAGCCAGCCCAAATGCATTATTTAAGCAAAGGGAAGATAAATAAAATCTCATATTAGTGAAAAATCCAAGAATAGACCTGATTTTTGATGTAACTGGATTCAGGAGCTCATATGACTTCATGAGGAGATATTTTTTCTTCATTTCTCTTCTCTTTTCCTCTCTGTTGACCCCACTCACAGGCAGGCTCTCCACCTTGTGATGGTAAAATTGCTGACACGAGTCCAGGAGCCTATGTTCTCAGTCTTTTCTGTAACTTCTCTCCAGTTTGCCATCTGAAACCAGAGGAAGGATAATGCTGCCTTTATGTGATAAACACCAACTATGTCATCTCCCCTTAAGACTTGTTCTTCAAAGTGATTTCTCCATTCTTTCCACTTGGAGATTTTGTAGCCCTTTATGTGTAGTACTTACTAAGAGTTTCTTGAATGGACAAATGAATGAATGAATGAACAGAAATCTTTATATCACTCGGTGAATACTTAGCTGAGGAGCATGCCAGTATAGAGAAAGCAAAAATCAGCAATGGAGGGACAGGCAGAAAAATGATTGCATAATTGGAGGACCTGTATCAAGCTGTGCCTCCTGAAACAAGTTCAGTGTTTGGGATTTTTACATATATAAGCCCATATACATTCCTTCTTATGCTTGAACCAGTGTGAGTAGGGTTACTGTCACATGTAACCAAAAGATCCTGCTTAATACATTTGATTACTTTGGATGTGGTCTCCACCCAGTTAGTGTTCAGGAATACAACAATAATTAACACATCTTTATTCTGTTAATTGAGAGACTATAGGTCTTAATGGAATTGGGCACTTCTTGAAGCCCAGAGTGTGGTCAGCTAGACTAAATAGAACAGTGGGAAGAGCCTGGTCGTCAGAGCTGGAGCAAGGGGATTTGAATCTCGGTTCCATCTCTTATTTTAGTATGACCTTGGGCAAATAATTTACTATCTCCAGACTTGCTTTTGAGAAAAAAACATGGCTTTATGCATCATATTAATAATCTGAGTTCCCTGTGAATAATCTGTGAATGTGATGAGATCGTATTATAGCATATTAATAGCACTGCCCTCTTGCATTCATTCACTTATCAAGAAGTTTCACTACCCAGAAAGAAGCCCTGAAGAACAGCTGGAAGTCCTCTTGGGGCCCAGTGCATGACATTACAGAGAAGTCCCTTTGTGGATTGTGAGACACCCTAAATGGACCAAAGATAAGAAGTGACCAGTGGTGGGATAAGCAAGAACCATATATTATCTTTTGTATTACTACCTGTTGAAGGAAAGCTCAATCAATACAAGTTAGGCTGAGATACTTTACAGAAGTGTTAGTACATCAGATAATTTAATCTTTATTATACCTCCCTTTCCTGAACAACAATAATTAGCTGGCCTTTACTGAGTACTTACCATGTGTCAAGCACTGTAAATTAGCCTTTTATGTCAATTAATTAATTCATCCTCATGTCAATCTACATGGTATTATTATATACTATTAACCAAATTTCATAGATGAAGCCTCAGAAAGGTTAAGTATCTTGTCCAAGTTCATATAGCGAGTAAGTGGCAGAGCTGGAATATAATCCAGGCACCTGATCCCAGAGTTTGTACTCGTAACTTTACCGTATCCCCTTCCTGGGATTGACAGGTGGGGTTTGTTTTGGCTGGATTTGATAGCAAGGTATTGTGGATATTAACACACACCATTTCCTTTCAAAGACTGAAGCTTTGTTTTGGGTCAAGATGGTCTGGTCAGACTCCTTTAGGACACATCCTTTTTCAGGAGAATCCTGGGGAGCACATGCAAAGAGGTTTTTAGGGAAGATGAGTATTGTGGTCAGTCCTACCTGTTGATTACACATGATCTGGCATGTCTAAATCTCATCTCAGGATCCAGCTGGAGCCCTTGCTAAGTGATTTATTCAAAGTAGAGAAGACGCATGTATCAGTATCTACATTGTGCCCGGTTAAGCCTCTTGTCAAACCTGTGAATAAAAAGAATAAAGGAAGTATCTTCTTATTAATTGGGTTTATAAAAGTGTCACCCATTCACTTGTAATGCCAGTAATTTCTGGTTGTGATTGCCGTTTTTCTAAGTGTGAACATAGGCCAAACCTTTCTGACTAATGCTAGGATTAACCAGTTCATCTTGGTCTTTATTCGAATGGAAATGTATAATGTGTAGATATTTCCTAGTGCATAGAAACACAGCTAAAAGATGAGGGAGGCTTTGCTTCCTCCCTCGGCATGCCATTCCACATCTATTTAAGTCATACTACCCTACAAAGTCTTACCATATCAACAAAGTCTGCTCTAACTCTTCTAGCTTCTGGGCATTTCTGTCTCTCACCTTAAAATGACTATAGCCCTTGTAGGCTAAGCCAGGGTTTCTTAAGCTCTGTAGTAGTGTTGATATCTGGGCTGGATGATTCTTTGTTAAGGGGGCTGTTCTGTCTTTGAAGGATGTTCAGCTGCACCTCTGGCTTTTATCCACTAGATGCCAGTAGCACACCCCTTGCCCCTCCTCCCCCCCCCCCCCCATTGTGACAATCAAAATGTTCTGGGATAGCAAAATGGCTGCCAGTTGAGACCACTGGTCTATGCCAAACAATTTAATTTAAAATGTTTTCCCATGTAATTCTCTAGTTGCCTTTTTGTTCATATTTCCTCAATAAGATGGCAGATCTCTGAGGCAGAAATCATGCATAATAATATGCCTTCTGTTCTTCCAAAGGTGAAGACAAAGATAAAAGGAAAGTCAACTAGTTATTTGTTGAGTGCCAGCATTGTGGCTGAACTTTTCCAGGTACTTTGCATATGCCGTTTCATCAATTCATTCTACAAATATTTATTGTCTACTTCTTATATAATACTTGAGAGGCAACATTCCAATCCTGGCTCATCTGTTTAGTGTGACTGTGGGTAATTTACTTAATCATCTCTCAGTGCTTCAGTTTCCTTGCCTATAAAATGGGACAATAATATTACCCATCCCGTGGGTTGTGAGGATTACATGGGTTGAAATGTGTAAAACATTTAGAACGGGATCTGGCACGTATAAATGTCTGCTATTAGTTATTACTATTACTACGTGTCAAGTCTGGTTCTTGGTGCTGAGGAATCAGCAATGGACAAGAGGTCTTGTTCTCCTGGAGCTTATATTCTAATGTGGTCTCAGATAAGCCTCATTAAAGGGATAAGCAATATAACTGCCTTGGGGAAAGTGCTGTTCAGTGAGAAGAAGTAATTTGCCCAAGGTCACATAACTGTTAGGTCTGAGGGCCAAGCTATGAACTCAGCTCTCTCTGGCAACAAAGCCATACTGAATACTTAATAGGTTCTCAGCATACTTGTTGATGTCTAGACAGAAAAGGAAATTATTTTCTCTTTCTTTTTGTTCTTTCCTACTTTTGTTTTTCTCTTTCTTTTCTAAAGACTAGTAAAACCTCTGTTTCAAGTTTTATAAATACATTTGCTTCCCTTTTTATATTTGGGTATTTATTTTACTTGTGAGTCCTGTGCTATCTCTGCTGATGAACCAATCCTAAGTTTTAGATACAGGAACTTTCATTGAAAATGAAATGTCCACAGTGATTCATCTTTGCAGCAAATGGGTAATGTGTACTTTGGGGTTTAAAAATAGAGATGAGTCAAGAAAATCATATGTTTCCTGTTTTAAAAAAAAACTTTTCAAAGATTTGGGTGCCCCTCCACCCCTTACCATCATATTAAACACGATGACCATAATTGGGGTACACATCCAAAGAGAACCTAAAATAACTCATTCCTTTCCAGTTTTAACATTTAGAAATACTATTTATCAAAATAATAATTTCAGCTATTTCTAGCTACATTTCATGTTAGCTCAGGGACTCCAGTGTGTCAACATACACCATGCAGAACCTATCACCACATGGAATGTAATGGGGGATTGGCTGATCCTGTCACACTCTTCCTCTCTCTCTCCCTGGACGGTAACTGAGGCATGAGGGTCCTGGACAAGGGCTGCCTTCTTGCTAAATGACTCCTGTGTTATGGTTTTCTCAGGACTCTGCCTGTGCGTGTTTACGTGTGCCACTTCATAGTGGGTGTGGCAGATGAATGGCAGGCAGGCTGGTCAGGCTGCAGTCTGGAAACTTGCAGGAAAAACCCTGTCTTTTGCACCTCCTAAATTAGTGCTTCAGCGGTTCGGCCATCCTGTCTGCTGTTACAAACTCCATGTCCTTGGCTCATGCTGACGGCAGTGACATGCTGATTTTCAGGTTGATTGGCAGTACTTTCCCCCTTTTGATGAAATCTCATCAAAGTTCATCCTGAAAGGACACACTGGGTAAAAACTTTGCTTTTTTTTTTTTTTTTAATGGCTTAAAATACCAATTGCTTTTTTATTGATAGTAGTCCTTTGCTGTGACTTCTCTAAAGGATTATATGGGAGAGGGAACAAAAGTATCAGGAGAAATACTTCATGTCAGGGAATAATCCATGCACAGATTTTTAAAAAATAATATATATACAGACACATACATACACGCCAAAAATGTACATAATTAAATTAAATGTATATAAATAAATGGTTATAAAGACACTTGAAAATTAAAGGCTCCATTCTTAAACAATGAGTTAAGTCCAGAATTATATTTATATTATAAATTATATTAAATTATATTTATATTATATTAAATTATATATATTTTACATTTATATATATTATACATTTATATAATGTATATATATGTAATATATACATTACATTTATATATATTATATTATATTAAATTATATTTATATTACATTTATAATGCTGGCCTATGAGGGTAATGGCAACAGTGAGGGTTATGGCAATATGGAAAAACCCTGGTTTGGGGGTCTTTGTTTTTTTTTGTTTTTTCTTTCCAAGAGTTCTTCAAATATCTGGTTAAATTCCACAGAAATTGCCCTCAGGTGAAGGGAAAAGAGATGAAATTTTTAGAGAATTCCTTGAACTAAAAAATATGCTATGTATTTGCAATTGGATTCTCGTTTGAAAGAAGACTCCATGCCCAGGCACCTTACTTGTCTACTTTGTGAACAAAAACCATATCAAAACAAGTAGAGAAGGAAGGGGGTAAAGAAGGACGAATGGATGAAAGTTGGCATGACTGAATGAATGGCCCTAAAGACAGACCAAACTGTAGGGGCTTCCCTAGGGCCATCAGTCTCCTCTCAGGACTGACGTTCACTCACACTAGGGACTTTGACATGTCCTCTTGATTCTTTGTGTTTCCCTGTCTCCTTCTCTCCTCATGCTCACTGCCAGGTTTTGCAAGTCATACCTCCAAGTTGAGGTTCCCAGATCAGCTCTCCCTTCCATCCCAGGCTCGATACCTGGCATATTCAAGCTGCAGGATGGCCGCTACCACACCATACTGTGGTGCAGTCATGCATTTATTCTCATCCCATGATAAAAGTTCTTGAAGGTGGTCTCTCAGCTGCCAAAACTGTCTAGAGAAGAGACAGGCAGTTTTCTCTACTCTGCTCCACCTCACATGGAGAAAACATCATCATGTCTCTGTCTTTACCCCGCTAAGTCTCTATATGTATTTGGTACATTTAATATGTTTACTATCAGTTAACAACATGAATGATCCTGGATTCCCTACTTCACACACATCACACTTAAATACACCAAGAAAACACCAAATTTTCAATTGTGAGCAGTCAGTTCTGTGAGAAATACACTAATATTTAAGGATGTAGATGCTTCAAAAGGCTGATTTAGAGATGATACAACCTTGCTTTGCTTCAGGAGAAAGTGAACACTCCTGGAGAAGGTTCTAGAGATCAGCAGTGAGCAAGACACTCATAGCAGTTAATGTTTTCACCAGCAACAAGCATCTTGCACTGACCCTGAATCTGCTGTTTATTTCCTATCACTGTGTCCTTCTCTCTTATCTTCACTTGCCCCTTAGTGATTCAGCAGATCTGATCGGTTTCCTCTGAGACGTTCTCCTCATAGTCATGGTCTTTCCCTTCTCTGACCCACCACTAAATTTTGGGCTTCTTCTGTGGTAATCATGATGCTCTTCTCTGGGTTTTTTGTGTACTTGACACATTTGCTTGATTTAAGGACTGGGTTTCACTTGCCTCTCACAGAATCACATTGCCTAGCACAGCACTGAGAATATTCATGGCTGCTCAATAAATGTTTATGGAACGAATGCAATGAGTGACTTGACATTATTTTTTAAAGGCAATAGATCAGGATCAAGGTAAAGAACACAAATATTGACACTCAGAAGATTTGGATTCAAGTTTATGCTCTGCCTTGTACCACCTCTGTGAATTAGGGCAGGGGAAGTTCATTTAAATCTTTCTGCAGAAAAACTGAGGATAATGATGCTTACCTGTGACCTCCCTAGGATTATTATAAATCATAAGAGTTGATGCAGGTATTTGAGTTTTTGAACTGTACATTATGAAGAGATTTTGGTTAATACTTGAGTATTAACCTACTTAATAGGTCTCCTTGCATTCCAATTTTCTCTTTTTCCTTATTACTCTAAGGCTAACAAGACTTTTGTCTTTGGTATAAGAAAATACTGTGGGTCTCCCAACCAACAAGTGCATGGTGGATCTGTGAATAGATGGATCAATGCTTGTCTTCCCCCTCTGGCTCACAACTGCCCTGTGGCCACTGAGAGAAGAGTGTCGGAGTAGAAGTTAAGTCTGTGGGTGCATGCAGTGACTCTGTGAAGGAATATTTAAGAAACTGATATGTGTAAATAGGGCTAGAACTTGCAATCTTGGGCTTCAGATGTACTACATTTTTGCACAAATGGATTAACCAGTCATTTAGTTCCATAATTCTACTGGGACCTCAATATGGGTTTATCAATCTTTAAACCTATGGAATAATCCCTTTTTGCTATTGCTAAAGTACTGATGGTGTTTTCTGGTTTGGGAAAGGCCAGGTACAGCTTTTCCACAGGAAATTTTGAGAAGTAAGAGGAATAATTGAATAAGTGCTAAAAATAATTGTTAAATGAATGAACTCGCAATTAGCCACGGCATCAGGGCCCTCTCTTCATCCCTGGGAAGAATATTCTCTGGCATCTTTTTTCAAGGGTAATACTGGGAATCTCTAAGTTGAAATGGGAAAGGGGAGAACTCAGAGGTAGACATCTTTACAAAATACACATACCCAGGATTTTTCAGTGTAGAGTAGGTCTTATCACTACTGTTATATTTTATGATATTTGCAGCAGTGATTTTTTTTTTTAAATCGAGTTTTAAAAATAGAAATCCAAATACAGAGGACAGAGAAAAACTCTCCATTGCATCAGTATGAGCGTTTTTATATTTTTTTTCTTTTGGCATCCTGATCTCTTTGAAAATGCTCTCTTCTCTACTTATGGGGAAAAAATACACCTACTAACAGCCTGGAGGAATTATGCAATGTGCTTTTGCACAACTCTCCATGGCCTCAGGTAACAATGTAAACGAACCTTATTAGACAATATTTTTTTCACTGTGCATGTGAGAAAATTATTTTTAAATGAGTTTTTTTTTTTTCTTTTGGATTAAGTAAAACTGCTCTCCTTGAATGAAGAGGAGCCACATGAGAAGGAATTAGGGCATGTTACAATTCAGCTGTTTGAGTCAGATGTAAAAAGAAAAAAAAAAATTGGCATTTCTGAGGTGGAAAAAGCTGGGTCTTCCTTCTCAGGAATCACAAAAATAACTGCTGAAAACCCTCACACTTTCCAAGAGAAACTTCTTTAAAAGTTATGTGTAACTAAAAATAGGGGGATTATAATGGAAATCAGTGTGTATGCGTGAGAGTCCTGGAGCAGCAGAAGAGGCCTGGACTGGATGCTCAGAGTCTGATTTTCAGTCTGTCCGCCCGATTTAAATCTGTTGGTTGGAAGAGCGCTTAATGCTGGGGTTACCTGTGTTCTTCGCCTGTAAGTTGGAGATCTCAAAGATGTTTCAGGGAAATGACCTTTAGGTTTATCATTGGGTTTTGAAGAAAAACCCACTACCTACACAAAGGAACAGTGGTAATTGTTTTAAAGGCCTGTCAAAAGCTTGGCTTCTGACCATAATAGCATGGAACAACGTAATGCATTCCTGGAGTGGTGGAGACATCAACTCTGAGAGCATTTGTTTCAAGACCCGAGATCTTAATTGTGATCGAATCTTGAGAAAGACCTTAACCCAACATGACTGGTTTTCTCATGGGAATAGAAATACTTACTCTGCCACAACAAAGAATGTATGAACAAACAATCTTCTAAAATACAGTGGTGCCAGGGGCTGGGGGAGTGTGGAGAGTAACAGTTTAATGGGGAGAGGGTTTCCTTTTGGGGTGATTAAAAACCTTTTGGAACTAGATAGAGGTGTGGTTGCACAATATTGTGAATGCACTAAATACCACTTTGAAATGGTTAATTTTATGTTATGTGAATTTCACCTCAATAAAAGAAAAATACATTTGTAATTCGAGATAGAAGGTGCTCACTCACTCAGTGCAAGCATTATTGCACCATTGCTGGCAGATATGTGGAAGGGTTTTTTAATGATTTTGGATGGAATAGCTGCTATTTATAATTCCTTTTTTTTTTTTTTTCCAAAAAGAAGGCACTAACAGCCTTCATTGAAAAAGATACATGGCTGAAATAGAAGTGACATCTACACATTTAGAAGAGGAGTCATTATTTTGAAAAACCGAGGTTTTTTTTTTTTTAAGATTTTTTTTTAAATTTTTTATTTATTTGAGAGAGAGAGAATGAGAGAGAGAGAGAGCATGAGGGGGGGAGGGTCAGAGGGAGAAGCAGACTCCTCGCTGAGCAAGGAGCCCGATGCGGGACTCGATCCTGGGACTCCAGGATCATGACCTGAGCCGAAGGCAGTCGCTTAACCAACTGAGCCACCCAGGCGCCCTCGTTTTTTTTTTTTTTTTAAATAAACTAATATGATAATTATTTTCGGACTGATTTTCATTTGCAGAAATGGGACTTAGCAAAAAGAGGGCACAAATGGGTGAGTTACAGCATTATTGCATGGAGATTGAAACTTGACCTTCGTTGTACCGATGACACACAGTCCTTCTGAGGCATCTCCACTCATCCACATTTCAAAAAGCACTCCGTTGAAAGGAATGTGGACTCAGGAAGAATTTAGCATGACTGAAAATTGATAAAAGAGAGCTCAAATCGGCTTGCCCTGCATGCCAGGACATAATCACCTTGCCCTAAAATGCCCCTTTCCTGGGGCAACACACAAGCCTTTTTCATTTTCCAGTTCCCCTCCTTTCTCAAGCCCACCCCGTGCCCTTAAGTAAAATTGCTAATCTCCCTCTTGAACCTCTTCCTTATTTCTTGCTTCCACTGTCCTTCCATGCTTTGGTGAAAGCATTCCAGACACGAAATGTCAGACCAGGTCAGGACCACTGAAGGACCCAATTTCTGCAAGTACATCACTTGTTTCTAATCTAATGATGAGGCTCACACCCAGAACACTCTCAGTTGTGTTTCTGTCCAGGTGGAGCTCCAGACTCCTGGGTGCCAGATGATTAAGCCCTGCTTCTAGCAGGGGTTGGAAGCAGCTGCTCCCATATCAAACCTCTTTTTCTCTCAGCCAGTTGCGGCAGAGTCTACACCCAGCTGTGATTCGAGGTGCTCGCTGGCAGCTCTCATCTGCACCGACAAGCTTTCATCTCGAGTCTCTATAAACTTTTCTTAATATCTGCTTGTTAAACCTGACAGAATGGCATTAGAACAAAGCTAACCTGGCTGCTGAAATGCTGGCAGCATCATGTATCAGGCCTTTTTGCTTCTTCCTTTGATAAAGTTTTGCCCGGCTATTATTGCGGAGGCCTTGTTGGATGGTTCTGAGGCCTCGGAGCAGAAAGGCATCCATCTGCTACAGAAAGCTCAAAGGGTGATGTGGTCCTGGGGCGTACCTGGAGTTGAGTCATGTATTTCTTACCCCAAATTATTCCCAGTGAATACCAAATCAAAACTCCTCATCTCAGCTTATGTAAGTACTTTTAAAACCTTTTGAAATAAAACTTTTAAACTTGGCTGGTCTACTTAAAAATCCCAGAAGCAAGGCAGTTCTAGGCAGTTTCATAAAATAATCTCGAGGACAGTTGCTTTCTAGAGGTCTCAGAGTAAGTTAGTATTGGCGTGATGTATGAGAAGTTAGATTTTCTTATAAAGAAAAAAACAACCTTGTTTGTGGTATGATATGAAGTCTCTGTCCCTCCCTGAAACCCTGCTGGTGCTTAAACTGACACGATCAAAGATTAGAGTGCTGTCTGGACAGCTGGGAGAGCAAGGTTTGCAAATTCACATTGCTATGAAGAGCCCCCCCTGTCTTCAGACTGGTCAAGAACTCTTTCTAAGAATAGGGCATGCCCACTGCAGCTGAGTCCAGCTCTGAGGCTTTCTCTTTGGGAAGGGTTTTCCACCTGAGGTCTTCATACAGATCTGATGAAGATTGGGTAAGAGCCATGGAAACTGCCCTCTAATACTTAACTAGTACAGTCCTTGCCACAAGAGTAGGTGCTCAACAAATGGGTTTTGCCATTTGACTTGGAGGTACAGTTGACAAGGTGAGTTAGAGGGAATGATCAGTCAAAGGTGTTCTTTCCTGAAAAGAGTATCAATAATTTGGTTTGCCAGATTTAGCCTTTAAACTCTGGAGCAGCTTCCACCCCACCCACCCCAATCCCCACCACAGGCCAAGAAAGGACTACATGGTAGTGTTCATAGGATCTTCATTAGCATGGTCTCCTCTCTTTGCTTTATAGCTGAGTTTTTCATATTCATTTATTTTAACCAATGTGAAGGCAAATACTAGATTTGAAATATTCTTTGTGATCATCCCTGCCTTCTCCCATAGAACCTAACTGGTCTAGATCACAGTGAAACCTCTGTGAATGCTGTTGGCATCACATCCCTGGCTGTGGGCATCATTTGAAGCTAAAAACTCTGAACACTCTTTTTATCTCCTTAAGTGCTTCTTAATATATGACCTATATTTGCAAGGAAGAAAAGGGCATTTTCTCAGAGCCGTGGGTCAACACTTTGGGAACAATGCTATGGCATAATACTAGTTAAACTCAGTTAATGTCAGTTTCAAGTTCAAGAACAAACAAATGAGATGCCTGGTTCTTTGCTCCCCCACACCCATACTCTCCTCCTTACAAGCTATGCCAGGGAGAATTCCCATCCCCAGACTTTTCTCCTTATAAGGTGTGGTTTCTGCCATTAAGAAGTCTGCTTGGACATGGAAGACTTCAAGCACTAAATTATGTCTCCTGCTCCCTGCTCACTGGCAGCAACTGTGCCAAGGTCCAAAAGGGAACTGGGTAGGTATGTCCTAATAGGAGGCAGTGCTCCTCCTTTAATTGCTGTAAAAGCTTTTGAAGCCATTGTCTGGTGGATCTAAGGAAATTGATCCTGGAGGTGTGAGCTCAGACTGCAAGTCAGGAGCTCAGAGTTGTAATTCTTGGGTTGGCAATGACTCACTGTAGGGCCTATGGCAAACTCACTCATCTTCTTTATGCACCAATTTATTCATCTGCAAAACCTAGGGAAATTAACACACAATTTCCTGATGGGATATTGTATGGTTTAGGCATTAATAATCATGGCAAATAAGTTTGACGGCAAGCACTCGCAGAGGTTTTACCTGCTAGAAGCCTCTATGAATTTTTAGTAGGCTTTATTGGTTTTGATTCCAAGTCTGGACTTCCCTCTTTGGAGGTCTTTAAATCTACAGTGAGGAAACCCAAGTTCCCTTGAAGTTTTGTTCTAATCCTGGTAAGCACAGATGATTTCCTTTAGGATCATGTCACATGGTAGTTTGCAAAAGAGGTCTTCTCACCTACCACAAAGACCCCCCACTGCTACCCCTCAGGACCAGATGCCATGCAGGATGGGAACCAACTTCTGTGGTGGGACCATGTTGTTTCAGAGACCATCTGTATGAAAGCCTTCTCATGGTCTTGGCAGGGCTATTGCGTCAACCAAGAAGCATCCTCAAGACGTCCTCCTTTGTTGATAGTCTTCTTCCCTGTCTGATGAAACAGCCCTTTTGGGGATTAAAAAACTCAAAATGAAAAACAATGTGTCAATAAATGGAAATTAAATGAATGTGTTAGCATTAATTTGTTACATTCTACATGTGCTCCTCTGAAGAAGTGGTGTTTATATTCAGGGCCAGATGCAGTCTTCCAGTACGGTAAAGTAAGAAAGGACCCAAGAGAAACGGATCCAGCAGCCCTCACATGGCATCCATCTCAGCCGGATCCTCCTGTACTTCGCTTACTTACTTCTCTCCTTGGAAAGGAGTGCAATTCCTAAGTGTTCCAGCCTCTGGATGGACTGGCCTCTGGTCTTTGTCTTCCATATTTCAGGTCTCTTGGGTCCTGAAGCATGTTTCTGTCTCATCTACTTAACTCTGCTGTTAAATCTCTGCCACCATGCCTGTCTCTTCAGCTCACCAGATTTCACACTCATTTGCCAGTGGTTGTGAAAGAAAATGACAGCAGAATTTCTCACGGACTTGGCTCCCACCCAGCATGGAAAACTTATTGAGTTGATGTCTCCCAGAGCCTGTCTTTAACTCAGGTGTCCCTGTTTCATTGGGCTCAGCAGATTTCCTACATCTGTGGTGTATGACATTGTAAAGAGTTCAATCTGGACTCTTTCTCCCCTTACGTGTCCCCATTCCATGTTTAAGCCAAGGAGCCTCCCCATAGGTTTGAGACTGAAAAAGTGCAGATTGTATCAGTCCTGCTTTTAGCAGTGCCCGGTGGAATGAGACACCTCCTGCTCAATGTTCGCTCTACTACTTTTAAGGTGTGAACAGACGAGCAGGATCCATGAGCTGACAACCATGCTGTGTGAGCACTAGAGTTGTTGAGCAGAGCTCTGGGCTTAGGGCCCAGGAAGAAAACAATAGAATGCAGGCATTTCGTGCTCATTCATTCATTGACTCATTCTTTCATTTGCCCAGCGAATAGTTACTGAGCTCTCCTGTGCTGTGCACCAGGTTGGTCATTGAGATATGATAGCTAACACCTACTGAATGACTACTATAGAGCAGACCCTGTGCTAAGTGTGAGTCTTCCATAATGCTGAAGGACAGTGCTGTGGTTGGTTATCTCCCCTTTAAGGAGAGGCAATTGGCACTCAGAAGTGTTAAGTAATGACACACAGCCAGCAAGTGATGGAGTCAGCATTTGGATGCAGATAGTCTCACTCAAAGTCCTGAGTTCTTAACAGTTACACTACACTGCTTGAATGCAGGACTCTTTACTACACATTGTGGGGGATACCAGGACAAAGAGGACATAATTCCTGTTCTCTGGGAGTTTGTGGTAATAGAGGGAACAGATATTCATTGTGCTGCCACTTACACAGTTTGATCTCGGACACATTACTTCATCGTGCCTCAGTTTTCTCATCCTTCAGTGGGATAATGTTTCCTATTTCTTATAGTTATTTTGAGGATTAAATGTGTTAAGATATGTATAACACTTAAGGTAATGCTTTGGTCACCCAAGAATTATTGATTATTTATCATTGTTTTTATTATTAACTATTGGTAATCACCAGAATAAATAACAGTATTCAATGTGCAACTACTGTATATCAGACACTATGTTAATAACTTAGTGATTGATCTGTGGTGAGTAGGTTATATTGTCAATGTCCCCTTCTATTCTCTCATTGAAGTGAAGGTAGCCTAAAGAATAATTCTAACAGCAAGGAAATGAGAGAGCCTGGTAAGACAACAGTCTTTCCTCCTTAAGACAAAGAACACGATGTTGAGATAAACCCCAACTCCACTCTGAGTCCCCCAAGAACAAAGAATATCTCAGATACTGGCTTAAGGAGAAGGGGGTTAGAGAAAATGCTATGGTTGATATAGGGGAAGTTGTTTGAGAGCATCCGGGGCAGGGAAGGGAAACAGAGATGAGCAGTAGGCAGCTTGTGTGCTCTGCAGGCCACTGCATCTCCCCATTTCTCTAGTGGGCCACTCCAAAGATGTCCTGAAAGCTCACTGATAGGTTTTCCTGTCCTATGCGGTTGGGAATAAGGACAG
The DNA here is from genome assembly GCF_011800145.1 of Mirounga leonina. NCBI lineage: Eukaryota > Metazoa > Chordata > Mammalia > Carnivora > Phocidae > Mirounga > Mirounga leonina. The sequence goes on along the minus strand of NW_023270415.1, from coordinate 59,894,866 downwards.
GGTAGAAGTTACTGGGGCTCTCAGGGAAGGGCAGCTCAGCCCTTCCATTTTGCATTGTGTATCAACTCAATTGACTAAAGGGCAGACCTCAATTTTCGCTGGCTTTTCAACACAGAGAGTATGTGTATGAACAGGGGGGAAACAATAGGACCTGTTTAGGAGGAAATGAGGATCTTCACATTTATTTGCTGTGTCCTAGGAACGTCCAGGGATATAAGTGCAAGAAGAAACAGTTTCTGTTCTCAGGGAATTTTTTTTTTTTTTTTAAGATTTTATTTATTTATTTGACAGAGAGAGACACAGCGAGAGGGAACACAAGCAGGGGGAGCGGGAGAGGGAGAAGCAGGCTTCCCGCCGAGCAGGGAGCCCGATGTGGGACTCGATCCCAGGACCCTGGGATCATGACCTGAGCCGAAGGCAGACGCTTAACGACTGAGCCATCCAGGCGCCCCTGTTCTCAGGGAATTTGAATCCTTTCCTTCCCTACCATGTTCAGCCTAGAGATGCACTTATTCAACTTGTTGGCCTTCCAGATAATGTTGCCATGACATTATCTAGTTTCTGTCCCCCGCCCCCCCATTCAATTACCTGAAAACCGAGAGTTATGTAACTGCTTTGATTGAGAAAGAAGTGTTTTTGAGCAGGAGATGGGAGTGGGATTTGAAAATGCCTTTGAAGATCTTGTAACTGATTTTCCTGTTTTGCTGGTGGTGAGAAACCTGGAGTGTGACTGAGTTGCCCAGAAATGATGAGATGACCACGTATTCTTACTGTATCTCCACAGTGACATGTCCCTTTGGTTTCTGCAAAGAGCAACTGAAGATCCAGGGCCACCAGTGGCTGAGGCAACGCTACCATCCCAGGCATGTTCTGCCTCTTTCTCCTCACTTCCTATTCACCCTGGAAATGGGCTTCCTTTTAATATTGCAAAATAATAAGGTATACCCCCCTTTCCCATGCAAGAGCACCATTTCCACTTCCCACAGCTTTCTTTGTTTCAAATTGTTCATTCTTGGCAGTGATATTCTTAAACCAAGGAAGAATGAGGAAATTTCACTGTCTTGGTGAAATTACCTCATTTAGGAATAATTGGTATTCACAGAAGAGATGCACATTTTCATCCACCTAGTAATGAACAAATTAACAAGACACCTACTGAGTTGTGTTAACAAAATTACCAAATGTAAAAGGAACTAATTACTATCCACTTCATCCACACAAACTCAAAACTGCATTCATAATGGGCTTTGTGGCTGACTTGATGTAGACTGTGGAGAAAGGAAATGAACAGGTGCCTGGTGATCAAAGACTCTGTGCTTGGTGATTGTTTTGGAAGTGGTCCCTGCTTCTCAAGGAGGCAGAGATTACTTCTAGAGGCCTTTCTTCATTGCTGGTGAAGATATGTACAACATGCACACTTTCTTTTCAGAGATAACTGATTGTTATCCGTAAAAGAGCAACCCAAACCTACAGAGATAAATTTTTAGAAATAGTAATCTTTTATGAAGAGATGTAGCCAGCAAACTATGTGTTTATGGGGTCAACTAGTCAAATTCACAAGGAACACCTGGCCTGGTGCCTGAAAGAATTTAGGATTGGGGAAGATTTCTGATAAAAAAGAAAGTAGGACTCTCATATGTATATTGATATTTTGGTATTTACTCACATTGAATACTTCCTTTTTTAATTAATTTTATTTTGTTATGTTATGTTAGTAACCATACATTACATCATTAGTTTTTGATGTAGTGTTCCATGATTCATTGTTTGCGTATAACACCCAGTGCTCCACGCAGTACGTGCCCTCCTTAATACTCATCCCCGGGCTAACCCATTCCCTCACCCCCTCCCCTCTAAAACCCTCAGTTTGTTTCTCAGAGTCCATAGTCTCTCATGGTTCGTCACCCCCTCCGGCTGCCCCCCTTCATTTTTCCCTTCCTACTATCTTCTTCTTCTTCTTCTTTTTTTTTTAAATATAATGTATACTTCCTTTTTTGAGGTGTTTGAAATAAGCTGGTGGCAGTTTTACAGATTAGACAATTCAATTAATTAATGAATTAGGCTTAATTGCATATGTTAAGTATACATATATTTAGAATTTATAATTAGCTCCAGAGGAATTTGAAGTAACTTTTGGACTATTTAGTTTCAACTAAATATCTCAGCAATTGAAATAGGAAGTAAAAGAAAAATATAGGTTATTAGAGATGTTAAGATGAGGTAGAGGAATAAAAGAGGGCTTTAGTTTCTTCATGCATTCATTCATCCATTCATCCATTCAATAAATATTATTGATTGACTACTATGTGCTAGTAAAGTTCTAAATGCTGGGGATAAAACAAGAAATAAGACAAGTGAAATCTCTACACTAAAACAATATAAACTCTGGAGAATGAGAGATAAAAAAGAAACAAAGAAAAAGAAAGATGACTTCGGAGGAGAAATAGTACAAAGTAAACAGATAATGTGATAAGAGTAATAGGGTGGGGGATGGGACAACAACATGAGGTAGAGTGGTCAGGGAAGAATTGGAGATGGGTTCTTCTAGTCAATCTAGTGTTTGCTAGTGTAGATTTCAAATGGGAACCAGTTTGAAGAGCCAATTAACTGAAGTCCTTACCAAGCATAGATTTTTTTATTAGATTTCCTGCACTCTATCATATTTTCATGGCTTGGTTACATGTATGCAGGCACCGATTGCACTTACTTCTGTGCTCTGTACCAGATTTCTCCCCCGCTCCCCTATGAGGGGAGGGCAGGGCACTCTGCATTTGCCTCTGGGAAACCAATGAGGTAACTTTACAGAGGGCTTCCCTGTTTGGCTAAATGACAACATATTGAGTGGATCTCAGCACTAAGACAAGCATACTTGAGCAGTTAGCTCAGAGTAACTGTAGAAACAGGATCTGGAGTTCTAGGAAGAAATCTCTCAATTGGAGTTCCCACCACATAAACACACACACTCAGGGAAGGGACAGGGTAGAGCCGCAGGCTGGGATCAAGCCCTCTGCACTGAGAGTTAGGGCTCAGTGAATTTTGGTTGGATGCATTAGTAAGTGAAGGAATGATTGAGTAAATGGGATAAATCTATAGCTCTTGGAAATGATCTCAGACATGGGTATGTGGAGTCAAAATATGCCAATGGAAAAGCCACCACCACACACGTACACACATGTGCACACACATCTTATACTGATAAGTTCCCCAAAGCAAAGCTGTGAAGAGACACAGGGGGCCTTCTCTGGCTTGGTCTGTCATAGAAGGTTTTATATTAACATTTTTCTTCAGAAGAAGATGCATTTGAGACTTATGTTGAAGAATTTAACATCCTACTTCTGAAAATATGTAAAATGTCTTGTCTTTTATAGCTGGGGCCATCTCAAAGTAGGGCAAGTATGGGAACATTAGATTTTCTTTTTTGATAAAGCATAGAGATGAAAACAGGAGAAGGGCGGTATCATCAAAAACAGAGAACCAGTTAGCAATTTGGTGACCATTTTGAGGCAATGGGAAGAATAACAGACCAGGATCAAAAGAGCTGGCTGGTGGCTTTGGACGAGTTATTTAACCTCCCTGAACTGCAGTTTTTAAAATATAGGTAGTGTGTCATATCAATTTTCAAAGTATGGTCTGTTGAGAGTGGAATTCTACTATATCTTCATACTTCTCTTGCAAACATTCATGATGACATTGGCATTTAATGAGTCTGAAAGTCTTAGACTTTCAGAGACATCTGCTTCACTTTGTTTAAAAGAACATGTTCAAACCTTTTTCCTTTTGATCACTGTTGACATATTATGGAACTGTTTTTCCAATAAATATAATCTTAGGATGCTGCTCAAGACCCTCTGATATCTGCACACACACAAACGTACACACACACTACGTACATGCTGCATATCCACATCTCCCTTCCAAGCAGAATAGGTCAATTTCTTCCCCATTCCTCCTACTTTACTGAACCATCATGATTGAAGCTCACTCTAAGGTCAATTCATCTCTTTTTTAAAGCTCTTGTAAGAGAAATTTACCCCCATTAAATCTCTTGGCAAGAGTCACAGCTTCCTAAATGTTCTAAAGAGCAGTTGTTTCCAAACACAAAATCAGGTTTTTAGGTAAAAGCCCCTGCATAGAGGCTCTTATTGCCCATAGGTCTTTTTGCTTCTTTTTCTGAAATGGAGTTACCTTATCTTGGATTATTCTTTTTATGCATAGAGGGATGTAAGTCTAAGGGATGTGTGTAAATAGGTGCCATCTACTAATTGCAGAACGCAGCTGAGGGTGGCACAGCTTTTTGAGGCTCTCCCTGAGTTTTGTTGGCTTTATGATCTCTAAAGGAATGGAATCACTTTCACCTTCTTCCTCCACCTTTTCTGACTTGGTCACCACTGAATTTTCAGTTCTAAACACAGTTTCTGGCATAGAATTGATAGGTGTTCAATAAAACAACTGTGGAATAAATGATTGAGGCTGGGGGGGAGGAAAGGAAGAAAGGAAGGAAGGAAGGGAGGAAGGAAGGGGGAAGGGGGGAAGGAAAGAAGGAAGGAAGGAAAGGAGGAAAAAAGAAAGGCATGGTCTTTTGTATCCCCTACTATTATAATCTGAGTGGTTCATGCCTGTTTTCCCCATTTTATATTGTGTTATGCTATACCCTGGGAGATTTCTAACATCACCCTAGTGAATGCTTGTTTTACTTCCAATTATCCTGTAGCATCTGCTTTTTAAGCTGATGGTGGCCACTTGTTACCAGAGACACTTTGGAAGTAGCTGCAGGCCAATCAATAACATGTTGATACTTGTGGAGAAATTCTGCTCCAAAAACATAATTGTTGGAAATTTTATTCTATCATTTGGCTTGAAGCACAGCATGTAGTTGTCACAAGGGGACATTTGCTCTGGGGGTGAGTATGACATTGATAGGATCTAATTTCACACCCAATACAGCAGGTTGAAGAGCATCACTACTACTTTGCAAAGCTTGAGTTTTGTCTGCTGCTTGGTGCCTTTTTGTTTCCAGACTCTATTTCCTAGTTTGCTCTGCCCAAACTGGCAAGCTAGCAGCTTTTCAAAAAAATTAGGCAGAAGATAGAATTTTCTGTAGCATATGATGAAAGATGGGGGAAAAAATAAAAGTACTGAAATGTCTTTATACAAATGCAAGGACTATAGGAGGTTGGCAAGAAGATAACTGTGCATCTGAGTGAAGGAGGCTATGACTACATTTAGATAAACAGAATCTGTTGAGATCATGTTCATTGCTCAGATGCCATCCTTAAAAGATAAATACCTAGAGGGATTGGATAAAGAAAAAAATAAAGTTGAAGAGGTGCCATCTACATCAAAGTGCTTTTACAAATATTAATGGGGCTCATACTTGGTGCTTAGCATTGAGGGATTCACTAAATTGAATTGTGGCTTATGAGGCAATAGTATATAAAAGCCTTACAATACAATTGTCTGTTTCCAAGATCCGTCCAGTTTTGTGGTAGATGCCACCTTCTTCAAAGAGTACATAACACCAGGCTTTATTTATTGTATTTAAAATTATTTGAATGCATTTACATATCAAACATATCAATTGAGGATCCAAAAATGCAAAGAATAGGTGTAGTTTCAATTGTAAGGGATTTTGTAAACTATTGGAAGATTCATAGACAACCCTCACGCAAGGCAGAAAGTACTACTTACCAAAAGAATTGTACCAACAAACTTACTAGGAGTTCAGTGGAGGGAAGTATCACTTCTTCTTCATACAATCAAGGGAAGTCCTTTTGTAGAAGGTGGCATTTGAACTGGGCCTGGGACACTTGGCAGGATTTCAGGAAGAGGAGATATATCTGGAGAATTAATGGCAAAAGGAAGTGAATGAGCAAAAGTGAGAGGACAGAAAAGAATATCTTCTCTGCAAGTTTGCTTCTTTGTTCCTTTCTCTGTCTCAGCTGTTGGCGTCCTTATCCCTACCTGGACACCAAGCTGGGGATCTGTGAGTCATTGATGATTTCTAATTTTCTTTCACATTCTAAATTTAAAGAGTCTAGAGTCCTGCTGATTTCACTCCTTCTACTGGCAAAAACTTGACCCTCTTCCTCCATTATCACTGAATTGGGCTTAGAGAGATGGCTATCACCATCTTGTTACTTAGATTGGTGTAGATGCCTTTCTCTATTCTTTTTGTTTTCAGATTGTACCAACCCTTTATAGGGCTTCCTACCAGAGAGATGGCACTATAACTCTAATCCCATGATGTTACTCCTGCTTAAAATATTTCAATGATCCTCCATTACCGATAGGATGAAGTCTAAACTCCTTAGCATGGCAAGTGTGTCCTCCTTGAATTGGTTCCTGACTACCTCTTCAGCTTCATCTGCCACCTTTCCCTTCACAATGGTCTTTTCTTAGTAGGTACTGGGAGATTATCATCATTCTTTTTAGAGGGAAATAACAAAATAAAAAAGAAAGATTAAGTTAGTTAATCTTTGAAGGAAAGACTAAAGAGTGTAATGATTATATACCTCATGTGAAGTCAATAGACCTGGATTTGGATTCTAGATTTGCCAACTAATAGTTGTGTGACTCTGGTAATGTACATAACTGCTATAAATCTTACACATTCCAACTTAGGATTTAAATCAATGATGCAGGCAAGTACTTAACAAAATTGCTGGGACATTGTACACTTATTCATGTCTAATAAGTGGTGGTTTATTATCTTAATCTCTACTTTTCTCATTTCCCTCCTTCCTGTCCTAGCTTCCTCTCTTCCCTCCCTCTTCTCTTCCTTTCTTCTCACCCTTTTCCTACTTTCTATCCCTCCTTCCTTTCTTTCTTCCCATCCCCTACCTTTCTTTCTTTCTCTTTCTTACTTTTTTCCCTTTTCTTGGAGTTGGAGACTCTGCTTAGAGGAAATAAGAGCCAGAATCAATGTGTGAAAATGGCTTTTTGAAAGAGATTTCAGATCCATGTCTGAGTGAAAGGTATTACAGAACCTCAAGACATCATGGAAAAACAAAATCAAAAGTAAAACTGCATGAATGAAACACAACACGGATGCTAAAAGAATGGAAATATCTTTATGCCAGATATTTGTATATTATCACTCTAATGTATGATTAAATATAACTCTTCACTATGAGTGTTGAAGGTTGTTTCTGTTAAAATTAGCACACCAACAGGACATTTATTAGGATTCTAATATTTCCAACACAGAGTTCATGGGCGATCATGTTTATTGGACACAATATGTATAAAGCCTAGGGCCCATGCACTTTCCAAGTACTTGAAAAAAAGGAGTTTATAATCTCAGAAATTAATACATCCACACAAGAAATAATTAAACTTCTAGTAAAACCTAATGCATGGAAAGTTAACATAACTGAAGCTCGGGGGAGAACTGATACAAGAATTATGAAATTGTGGTGTTTTAGATATTTTCAACAGTGCCTAGACAGAGTGTAAGAATCCAAAGAAATAAGGTCAAGATATAGGTAATGATTGAATGGTTGACTATTCAGGCAGAATTGGTTTGGGGACTATGTATAGACCTAGACTTTTAAAAGGAGAGAGAGAGAGCAAGACGGTATAAATTCATTCTTATAACAGCTCTGCGTGGCATATACCATTGTGCTTGTCCTAGTTTGTAGAGATCATTGTTTTGTCATTCTCTTTTATTTATATGCCTTTTAAAAACTTTTCTTGAAATATATGTTCATTATAGTTTATTGCAACAGGTATGCATTACTTTTTAAGTTTTAGAATGGAAATTTTATTTTTTTAAAGATTTTATTTATTTATTTGACAGAGAGAGAGTGAGAGCACAAGGCAGGAGACAGAGGGAGAGGGAGAAGCAGTCTCCCTGCTGAGCAGGGAGCCTGGGGCTCTGTCCCAGGACCCTGGAATCATGACCTGAGCTGAAGGCAGCTGCTTAACTGAGCTACTCAGGTGTCCCTAGAATGGAAATTTTAGATTAAAAAAATCTGAGCCATGCAAAAAGTGGAAAAACTTAATCTAAGTATTAGGAGATAGCTACTTTGGTTAAATAAAATAGTTGTAATTTCTCTAGAAATGAATGAAGGAAAATGTAAGATGTCTTGGATGAAGAATTGTTTAAAATTATCTTTAGCTAAAAAAATTATCTGAATAGGATAAAAGGTGCATATTTAAAGTAAATGGGGAAAAGATGCAAGGACTGAATGAGTGAATTTTAGTAAAATTAGGTTAACTGTTATTAAGGAGGAAGAAATTCTCTAAGAAAATATATTCTTAAAGTCAAAGAAGAAAGGCCATGGCAATATGATGAATATAAAATGGTAAAATTCCTGAACATTTATATTTCTAATCTTATTTAAACAAGAAAAGTGCAGATAAGAAAGTCTTTTTGGAAAAGGAAAAAGTAATTGGCAGAAATTCTCAGCCAAGCCTTGAAATATGGAGAGTTAAGAAACTACATGAATCTAAGGGTGAAAGGGAATTGGTATCACTTACAAAGCTACTTATAATTACTTGTGAAACATGCCAGAGGACCAGAAGCTTTCTAAGATGAGTGGGTAATGCAAAAGTAGCTCTATTAATATTGGTCTTTCCCAGTAGGTGTGACATCAGTGCTTAGCAAAATGGAGAGATGGTCACATTTTCAAATAGGTGCAAATCCTTTAGGAGTCAGCATGATGGAAACCACCCTTTGGAAGTAAATAAGGCATTTGTTGAAGAGGACTGTACTGATTAGCTTTTGTAAGTCTTTAGAGTCTTATGGTAAATAATAATCAAAATAATAATGAGAGCCAACATTTATTGACTGTGTACTGTGTGCCAGGTACTGTCTTCTAAACACAACTCATTTACACATTTATTTAATTTTCAGATAGTCCTATGAGGCATAATAAGTGTCACTAAATGAGGCAAAAGAGTTCATTTACTCATTCGGCAACTGTTTAGCTCCCACCTTGTTTGTGTTTGGCACCACGTTCAGTAATGGACATATCCTGGTATTGATGAAAGAAGACAAAACTTCTGCTCTTTTGAGACTGGAATGTGCTTCCAAATATTAGGGCTACTGCTGTTAGAGCCTAATGTAATGGCCAGCTGCACATTGCTTAGAATGTACCCCTGACATGCCACAGACATCTGTCAGGCATCTGTTTAGGTCATTAAGTCTTATTATCTGATGGGAGGCCATTGCTGGTCTCCGAGTTTAAACATTCTCCAATGAGTTTAAGAAGCTTAAAGCCAGAAAATTAAGATGAAATCCAAGATGTGGATGTAACTATCTTCTTTCCTTATGGATCTTGGAGGACACACTAAGAAGAGCCCTTCAGGGGTATAATATACCGAAACGGCCAATTTTGGAGTCAGACTGTTTAGGTTTGAATCCCAGCTCTGCCAGTTACTATCTAGGTGACTTTGAACAAGTTACTTAATCTCTCTGTAAGTGAGGGAAAATAATAAGCACCATTGTAGAGAGTTGTGATAAAAATTACATGAGATGTTGCAGGTGCAGAGTAAGTGTGGCATGAGTGTTAGTGTTGACATAATGATGTCATTAATGGTGATGATAATGATGGTGACAATGATAGAAAACAAGGAATATAGAATGGAGAAGTTTGTCTGTTGTTAGCCCACTCATTCTCTCTCTTCTTCCTTCCCTAAAGCCAACTGCTTGATATTTGTTGTCTTTATACTACACAATTTTCCTATCATCTTTAAGCAGAGGTAGTAACATGTTAAAAAGCAGTAAGAATCACTACTATCCATTGAGTCCATTATGGTCCAGCCACCGCCCTCAGTCCAAGTCATTCGTTAAATGTGTTTAATCCTCTCAACAACCCTACCAAAGAACCAAGATTCAGACAATTTAAGAAGCATCTAGAAACAGATGAGAGCAAGAATTTGAAATCTTGTCTGACTCAACTCCATGCGTTTTCACTTTACTCTGCAGTAGAATGCTGAAAAGATGTAACTACGTAATAATTTATTAAGTGCACAGTGGGTACTAGAGGTGATAAATCAGAATTTTATAGTCCCTCTCTTCAGGAACAGAGTGACAGAAGATACGAATGCACCAATGAGTAAAAATGTAAAATTTCTATACATGCAAAATAATCTTTTCCCTTTTTCTTTTGAGATGTTACTCATTTTTTAAAAAATGAAACTGAATTTAAAGGTCTGGTACACTGCTTCTTAATTATTAATCCTTAAAGTGCCTAGATTTCCACTTTTTATTAATTTATATATTCCCTATCCCCGCCATGGGAAAATTTCTATGTGAAATATCTTATCCTTGAATTGGTAGAATCTGTTGAGTATCTTATTCCCAAGGTAGTGGAATCTAGAGAACCATAAAGAAAGATAAGAAAGATCAAGATGCTTCCTTGGATGTTTCCACATTAAATGTGGATTACAACTACATGTTCAGCTTGAGAGAACATCTGTAAGAATTCTCAAGTATCATCCCTATTTTTCACCATAGCCAGGGGAAGAGAACTATAAATAAAACCCTGAAAAAATGATCTGAAATAAGAAAATAAACAATTTATTTTGAATAATTTCAAATTTATATCTTGTTGTGGTTTTGATTTGCATTTTCTTGATGACTAGTGATGTTGAGCATCTTTTTATGTGTCTGTCGGCCATTTGTATGTCTTCTTTGGAAAAATGTCTATTCAGGTCCTCTGCCCATTTTTTAGAGTGTTTTTTTTTTTTTTTTTGGTGTTGAGTTGTATAGTTCTTTACATATTTTGGATAATAACCCTTTATCAGGTAATCATTTGCAAATATTGTCTCCCACTCAGTAGTTTGCCTTTTTGTTTTGTTGATGGTTTCCTTTTCTGTGCAAAAGATTTTTGTTTAGGTGTAGTCTCAATAGTTCAATTTTTCTTTTGTTTCCCTTGCCTGTGGAGACATACCTAGAAAAATGTTTCTACAGCTGATCTCAAAGAAATTATGCCTATGTTTTCTTCTAGGAGTTTTATGGTTTCAAGTATCATATTTAGGTCTTTAAATCATTTTGAGTTTATTTTTATGTATGGTGTAAGAAAGTAGTTCAGTTTTACTTCACACCTGTCACAATGGTTAAAATAAAAAAACACAAGAAATAACAAGTGTTGGCGAGGATGTGGAGAAAAAGGAAACCTCATGCACTGTTAGTGGGAATGCACACTGGTGCACCTACTGTGGAAAACAGTATGGAGTTTTCTCAAAAAATTAAAAATAGAATTATCATATGATCCAGCAATTCCACTACTGGATATTTATCCAAAGAAAATGAAAACACTCAATCAAAAAGGTATATGCACCCCTATGTTTATTGCAGCATTACTTAACAATAGCCAAGATGTGGAAGCAATCTGTGTCCATCCATGGATAAATGGATAAAGAAGATGTGATATATATATATATATATATATATATATATATATCACAATGATATATATCATTATATATATCATTATATATATAGTGATATATATATATATACACATCACAATGATATGTATATATATACACAATAGAATTGTACTCAGCCGTAAAAAAGAATTAAGTCTTGCCATTTGCAACAACATGGATGGACCTAGAGGGTAGAATGCTAAGTGAAAAAGTCAGTCAGAGAAAGAAAAATACCATATGATTTCACCCATATGTGGAACTTAAGAAACAAAACAAATGAACAAACAAAAAAAGAGACAGACCAAAAAACCACAGACTCTTAAATACAGAGAACAAACAGAGGGTTACCAGAGGGGAGGTGGATGGGATGATGGGTGAAATAGATGATGAGGATTCAGAATATACTTACCCTGATGAGGACTAAGTAATGTATAGAATTTCTGAATCATATTATATACCCCAAACTAATATAACACTATGTTAATTATACTTCAATAATAAAAGAAATAATAATTTCAAATTTATAGAAGCATTAAGAGAAAATTACAAAGATCTCCATATTCCCTTTACCCAGATTCCCCAACTGTTATTTAAGCATTTGCTCCATCATCTTTCTCTCTGTCTCTGTCACTGTCACTCTCTTCCCCAGGGACAATCACACATGCACATGGAGTATATATACCCATTAACATTGGTATTCTAAATCATCTGAGAGCATATTGAAAACACAAAGCCCTAATAATTCTAAAAACTCTGGTGCGTATTTCCCAAAGTCAAGGATGCCCTGCTACATAAGCATCATACAAACCTCCAAATCAGGAAATCAACTGATATGACACTACCATCCAATCAACAGATTCAATCAAATTTGGCAATTGTCGCATAAAGTTCTGCCTTTCTGGTCCAGGATCCCATCTAGGAACACTCACTGCATTGAGTTGTCATATCTCTTTGTTCTCCTCCAAACTGGAAAAGTTCTATGGTCTTTCCCTCTTTTATATCCTTGATCAATTCTTCAAGAGTACAATTCTTAACATTCTTAAGTTGTTTCCTCATGACCAGACTCAGGCCACACTCTCTTAGCAAAAACACTACAGGAAAGATGCTATGTTCTTTGCAGTACATCATATCAGGGGCACATAATACCGATCCATCACATCTCTGGTGATGTTAAACTTGAGCATCTGGCCATAGCACTATCTGGCAGATTTCCCCATTGTAATGTCAACATCCTCCTTTGTAATTGACTAGCATTTTTCAGGAAAATATTCTGAGTACACACTAGTCTGGCCTCAACAATCCTCCACCCCTGCCTGAATAAATGCCATTGTGAGAGTTATCTAATGGCAAATTTCTATCTCCATCATCTCTTCTACATTTATTAGTTGGTGTTTTATTTTAAGAAACAACTTTTGCCTTTCTTGCACTTACTTATATTAGTATGGACTCATAGATTCCAACTTAATTTAATTGGTTGTATTTCATTATTATCATTATTTATTTTGATGCTCAACCCCTTCCTCATATGGCCAGTGGCAGTCCCTTTTTGTGTCTTTTTGACCTCTTTCCATCATTTTTTGAGCATTTCTTCACTTTTTGAACACTGAGTGTTTCAGGTTCATTTTGTCCTTTCCCTGCCTTATCTCTGAACTCATTCATTTCCCAAAGAACCCAGGTTCCTTTTTGTGGAGAGGAATATTTAGAAACTAAGAAGTGGGTATTTAGTGTGATCAGTGTTACCAGAGTGTTGTTAATTCCTGGCTCTCTCAGTGGATAGGGCTAGAAATAATTTTTTTTTATATGTACACAGAAATATACACCCATATAAGTCACATGCATACTTAAGCCTGTAAATGTTTATATATATATATATGGAGATATATGTACATGTGTATTAGAGAATGGGGAAGCAAAGAAAGGCAAAGAGAAGAAAGGGAAAGGAAAAAAATGTTAAACAGAATTTTAAAATATAAACAATAACCAATTTATATATTTTTGTGACATGTGAAATTTGAATTGCACAGAGGAAAAAACATGCAGAAAGTAATAGGGACAAAAAAAACCCCATGATTTTTAGTGTCAGGGCTGTCATGGCAATAAAATACCAGGAAGAAGACCTGCTATAGAGAAAAAAGTCCTTTTGGATAAAACCTAAGACCAAATATACACTTTAGACCAAATTCTTTAAAGAGATGAGAATTTTGTCTGTTGATTTGGAATTTCCAAATCTTGAAAGTAGTCATGTGCCCAGTTTGAGTAACCTCTTAGAAAGAATTCACAGTTTTTTAATTGGATACAATTGATGGGTACATTTTCTGGGAGAGATATATAAAATCTTCATGAAATATGGTAGCAGTGTTAATCCGCAGCAGAAATCAGTGCTTTCTAGGGTCCTTATCTAGGTGACACAGGTCTAGCAAGTTAGAAAGGGCTACAAGATGAATTCTTAGGGTATAAAGGTAAAGCCATGCAGAGGAAGCCATATGGACTGCCAGGAAAAGGCCCCATAACAAAAATATTAATAATAACACAACAACAACTGTTTTGTGTATGCATGTGTTTTAGAAAGATGTATGCAAATGTAAACAAAACACATTAATTTATTTTCTCTAAAGCATAAACAAACATTGCCTTGTTTGGCAGAATCTGCAAAATGCATATTGCTCCCTTTGGCTTTTTTCTTTGCTACAACAGAAGTATGTTTTGCATTAAATCCATTGTTACTAGGAAATTAATCCCAAAATATGCCAGTGTGGCTTTCCATAGTATTGAGAATCCCTATTTCTTATGAAAAAATGCAGCCTCAGCTAAACACAGCAGCCCCAGAAATTAAAAAAAAAAAAAAGGTAAAGTTTTCCCTTAAAGTTGAATGCAATGGACGTGTAAGAAGATGCTGGAGGGGGAGAGTTCTTTGAGCATCATAGCCTTCTAGGGAGCTATTGGTTAACGAGGGTATCAAGCCACATGTGTATCTAGGAGACATACAATGAGGCATCACAAGAAGGATAGTTTACCTTCAAAGTTGTAGGAAGAAGAAATGTGGGGATGCTGAGGTTATCTACTAAAGTCTCTAAAAATACATCCTCCTAGACACACCTTTTTTTCCCCTTTTATTAAAAAGAGTAAATGAATCAGTAGATAAAGGCAGTGTGGATGACATAATCAATCTTGACTTTAGCCGGAGAGTTGATGAAGTGTTTACAAGAACTAGAGTAGTCATTAAGTCTGAATGTGCCAAGGTTGTCACCTGCTGAATGGCCTTGGGGGCAGAGTTATGAAGACACAGTGAAGAAACACAGGCTCTGAGGGAGGGTCTTCAAGTGCCTGGGCCATGACATGCTTTCCGTTAACTTCATATCCAAGTGCTGTAAGAGCTTCTATCTTTGTCCTTGGGCAGAGTTTCATCAGAGATGTTTTTGGATGCTTCTCTATTAGAACAGTGAGGCTGCGATGAAAGTCAAGGAGAATTACAGCTATTGTCTGGAGAACAAAGGCTGAAACACCCAGACTTTTATTATTGAGACGGTGCAGTGCATTTGGCCTAAATTGTTTGAAACCGGCCAGTTGTGCTTATGGCGTTCTGAGGACACTTCTCATCCTTTCCCCATGCAAGACTGTAATTTGCACAAGGGCAGGGGCTTTGTTTATTTTTCTTGCTGAAGTACCCTCGTTTTGAGAAAGGGACATAGTAGGGGCTCAACGAGACTTGTTGACTGACTGGCTCAATCATCACAAACATCAGTTGAATGCTGATTATTTATTTGGTACCAACCCATGTTCCACTTTCCTTTTCTGTATGACAAGGGCAGAGGTAAAAAGCATCATGAAAACTCAACTCATTGTGGTGGTTCCTTCTTGGGCAAGCACATACAATTTTTGTCTGTTCTCCATAGTGAGCAGTGGGTAGGACAAAAACCCTTCTGCTCTCATACTTTCCACTCATGTGGGGCCAAAGCTCCTAGCATGGTAAGGCCTGACACTAGCCTTAGCATATTTAACTTGGTGGAATTATTGATGGTTGCAGCCTTAGCCTGTACATTACCCCTCATGCTATGCATACTCCTAGAATCCTGTAATGGGAAGTAGGAGCTTCAGTGAGTCAGGACCAGAAATTGATGGAACTTACAAATAATGCTGGGCTGCATAACACAGAGCCAAAATGATTGGAAATCATGCAACAAGTCGTGCAATCGTCCAAATGGAACTGAAGGCTCACAAGAAGGATTTCAGAGGTTATGGCTGCAGACATCTTCCAAATGAATGAAAAGAGAAACTCATCTCTCATCGATGATGTGGAAAATAGGAAGAACAGTCAAAACTGAAAATGAGCTAGTGTCCCTGTGAGAGCAAAGCAGGAAGATAGATTTTTCTTTTTTTAACCTACCAGACTGCTGTGAGATTCTTGGGTTGTTTGTTTGCCTTTGAACAAAAACATTCCCTCAAATGAGAAAAGCTATAAAGAAAATGCTATAGTCCTGGAGTACTGTGTTAATTATGCCCTAATAGGAATATAATACCAACAGCAAGCCAGAAAGAAACCAGATCACAAACATCAGAATTCCATTGTCCAAGTATTTCCAGACAGTATCTTGGCATTAACCAAATTCTGAATTTTGGTTAGAATTAAGGGAAAAAATTAATAGAAGGAGGTCTCCCTTTGGAGGCCCCTTTGTTAAGATACCTGATTTGATTCTTCTTTGGCACCTTTTATGTGAACATCTTGAAGGATTTTGCAAATGCTGCTTAACTAATTCTTCACCATAGTCCTGTGAGTTAGTAATATGGCCTTCAAAATCTCAGATTGAATGAGCTGAGGAATCAAGTAGAGATGCATCTTATTACCTGAGAGTGAACCTTTTGTGTTACCAATTCCCTAAGAAAGTATTTGAAAACAAAAACAAAAACAAAAACAAAAACGATGAGGAAATCCCGAATATTTTGTCGTCAGATTGGAAGAAAAAGTTGATATCATTGTTGTCATTGTGTTTAAACCTGTAGGAGAATAAGCTTGGGACACAATTTTTACAAACATTAGAACTTTCTTTCTGTTCTTGATAAACTCATCTGTGAATCTCTTTTTTATATTGGCTTTGCTTCTCCTGATCATTTATTTACATGTCTTTGACCAAAAAGAAAAAAAAAAAGTCTGGTAATTTAATATATTCTGTTGTGTGGCTACATCTGATGCCACAGGGTTAAAATCTGGACTTAACTTCTTTAAGAAGGAAAAGTTGTATTCACTGGGCTGGGCTCCAATCAGGACTTTTTTTTTTTTTTCTTTCTGTGGCCATGTGTGCTTTGTCCATCTACAGGATTTTAGACCCAAGTAAGTAAACATGGTTTGGAATAATTTATGTGGAGCATGTTCGGTAAATGACTGAAATTCACTCCAGATTGGAGAGATTTCTTAGGAAGACAACAGCCACTCCGTGCCTGCAGTCACTGCAGTGAGTCCTGCATACGGTAAAACCCTTTTGCCATCACACATTCCACTGATCTGGGGCCAGAGTCCCCGGTGTGGTGGTGGGGGCTGGGTTCAATAAGGCTGCTGAAGCTTGCTAAGGGACCAGGGTATGGATTTTTTCTTACAATCCTCAGGCCCTTACTCTGTGGGCATGTGCAAGTTCTTGAATACACAGGGTTCATTGATTGGCCTATGCTTGACACCTGTCCCATGAAGTGGTAGTTTTGAAGATGTAGTCAATTGCTCTCACTAAGTCTGAGAAATAATGGTCGTCGTGTAGTCCTCAACACTAGCTCCCAAGAGGAATTTTCTTGGGGAAAAATGATATTTAAATGGTATTTCTGCTGTGTTCTCTGTCTCCTCTCTCCTTCCTTCTGTCTCTGTGTCTCTGCCTCACACACACATACACACACGTGTACATATGCACACACATACACATTCTCATTTAGGCACCAGCCTTGAGAGGCTGCAAGATCCCATCAGAATGAATCCCTTTCGTGAAGATGGAAACCAAGCAGACTTGCCTTAGAAACCAGCCTTTGGTTTTGGTTGCCTCCTTCCAATCTTAGCGATTCTTTGAAAGCCTACAGCTCTGCCTCTCCATCTCAAACCCTACCTTCATTGGGATCTCCAGGAAATCAGGCAGAAGCCCGGAGGACTTTCATAGAATTTGAAAGCCTTGATTATAGAACAAACTGTGAGGACTTTCATGACCCAAATTTTATAATTATCTACATATTTGTGCTTTTGTTAAAATCCTCGAAGGCTACCTTTGTACTTATACGGAGAGTTCAGATTTTTCTGCCAGTGCTTAAATATTTCAGCCCTACCTGGGAAAGATTAAAGAGTTAAATATATGATCACACTACAGATATTTTAATTCAAACTCACTAATGTGAGTGGGATAAGCTCTTTATATTTAGAAGAATTTCTGTCAAAGTTTCTGGTTCTCTGGGTAGCATGCTAGAATTTATCCACCAAAGCCTTGTTATATCAGTTTTAACCTTTGTACTTTGGCAATTATTGTAAGAGAATATGAGGAGGAAAACTCACAGTCGTCTTAGTTAAATTCATTTGCATTTTATTTATTCTATTTTGTTTGTTCTTTCATATGAACTGTTTTATTTTCACTCTGATGTGTACAATTAATTCCATTGTCCAAATTTCTTTGAGCAAGACCAGCCAAATTGCATTATTATTATGCTATACAAAAGCATTTGTCACTGGCCCCAAAATATCTTGTTTTACTCCGAGACAATATAGATAGCAAAAATGTCTTTCCCTCAGTCACTGGTAATGCTTTAAAATGCCCAAGCTGAGGCTGCCTGTGGGTCTGACATGTTTTTGAAGGTGTAGAAGCCAGCTCTGCTAAAACTGGTAAAACAAAAAAATATCCCCAAAGACCCAATCAGCTCAGTTCTTCTCTTCTAACTCCAAAGGGTGAAACCGAACACATTCTGAAACCAGGGACGCAAGAATACACTTCTTCCATGACTCCCCCAGCAGGGAGCACGTGCATTCTGTCATCAAAATCCACAAAGGGAAGGCACAGATCAGAGACTAGAATACATTTCTACTTTCATTGGACTTGTGTGTGGGAAATAAAGGACCCCAGCCCTTCCACAGTAAGAAGAACTGCAGTGTCAAGCATCCAGACTTGGAAAGAAAAATTACTTGGTTCAAATTGTAGTCCTGGCACTTCTTATCTTGTATCATGAATGAGTTATTTAATCCCTCTGTCTCTCAGTTTCCCTATTAATAAAGTGAGGCTAATTATAGGACCTCCTCCACACCGTGGTTCTGAGGATCAAATGAGTTAAGTGGGTACAGAACATAGAATGGGGCCTAGCATTCACTTTTTTTTTTAAAAAAATATAAAGTGATACAGACATATGAGTATTCACTAGCATCTTTCCAGATAGCTTGAGAATTTTGTCCAAGGTTTGATTTTGATAAAAATTCAGATTGTGTGATGCTTAATAGGTCTGTTAATTCTCATGTCACTCAGTTTGTCTTACAGTCCTTACAGTATCTTCTAGCAGTATTTTTTACCTGCCTCACTTGTAATTCAGCTAAAATTTAACAGAAACACATACTAATAGAAGAGTCTCATATTATAGAGTATTAGAGATTGCTAGAACATTTTCAGATTTGCTCCCTTTGAAGTCTGATAAAAGATTTTATTGTAGTCACTGACTATAAATATACCATATTTTGCATTCTGCGGGGTCAATGCATAAAGCACAAACATTGATACTAACAATAAAGGAGAATGTTCCTATTTCCTTTTATGTTAAAAAAAATTCCTCAATACCCTTCCCAAGTTACCTTGACAACTGTTACATATTATTATTTAAAATGCTTGGTTCTGAATCTCTCAATTATGCAATTCACCATGAAGCTTCAAACACATACTAAAACAAAATGAAGGGAAAACACAGGTTCCCCTGATACTGTCTGAATACAAGAATAGTTTCTGATTGCTTTCCTTTTACAGTTGGATTTTATTTTAGTAACCAACTGGAAATATATCATGCTTTGCATTAATTTTTAGGGTCAACATAAACACAAAAGATATCAGAAATGTTCCCTAAAAACTTTATTTCCTCACAACCAAGTCTGAATTTTAGCACAGCATCTTCAGTAATTAGGAGCCAAAGTAGTGACAGTCACTTAAATTCTAAATTTGAATTTGGCCACAGTTGAGAGGGCAGTAATAACAGTGGGCACTGGATGTTGAGAAAGGTTATAACCATTATTCATAATCAAACTGTTTCTGAAAAAAAAGAAAGAAAATTCATTGGAACATAAATATAAGTTTTGCTCTAGAAATGACATTTGTTACTTTATCAATATGACAAAACAAAACAAAACAAATTTCCCTTATGTCTTATGCCTTTTCCTAATTGAAAAGATCATAGGCTAGAATCCCCACCCCTAACACACACATACACTTAAATAAAAGACAAAAATCCTGGTGATTTACTGATCCTATTCTAAATGAATATCCTATTTAGATATTTAGAATAAGATCAGTAAATGCATATCATTTAGAATAGGATCAGTAAAATGCTGAACCCGTTTCATACCTTGAGAGCCCATGTTTTTGAGGGGGTGAATTCTTTCTTACCAAATTTTAAATTAATTGCTTTTTCCCCCTATTTTTCTATGGAAAGAAGAAAACTGGTTCAATTATTAAATTATGATGATAACAATAGCATAATAATAATAGCACCAGCTACTACTGAGTGCTTATTTTATATTAAACATGATGGTAAGCTGTTTATTCATCAACAAATTTGATTCTCAGATTAATCCTATAATGAAGTACTATTATTCCAGTTTTACAGAAGTGAAACTGAGACTTGGGGTTTAGTGACTTAAAGCTTAGAGGGTTAGACATCTGACAATGCTAGAATCCAGATTTGGCTCCAGAGACTCTTCATCTTAAATTCTCTCTCTCTCTCCACACACATGCTTAGGAGATATTAAACTATCATGTATATATGAATGCTTAAGAAGCATTAAACTCACATTTTTTTCTTTAATAAAATTTAATTATACTCAGACCACATTTTATCCATACTTACATTTCATAAGATATACCTTGAGAAAGAGCAAAAAGTGGATTCTGGATGCAAAAAGTGCATTCATCCATTATGGTTTATTCTCCAAGTGGAGTTTAAAATGCCCATACAACTGGCCAGATTTAACATGTGTTGGAACTTGAAACTAATCGCTAAACATACCTCTATCTCCTCCAGATGTTGAACCAGCTGATAAATATACATGGAATTTGATAGGGATCAACATATTAGCATTATTTCAGATAGCTTAGAACCAAGGCCAAATCCTGGTTTCTGACTCTCCTTGAGTGGAACTTACTCATCTGGTCACAGAGCAGCAGGGCAGTGACAATCCTGCCAGGCAGAGGCCAAGCACACTGGGTAAGGGATCATATAGAGGAGGTAGGGCTGCGTTATCAACAGCCCAGTCTACACCGCAATTCCTCGACCTCACCAACCCAATGAATCTTCCTTCCTTCCTCACAAAGGAAGGGAGAGGTGAAAGCCTGAGCTGCAGTTTTTTCAAACCTCAAAGAGCTCAGAGAAAGCCCCTGCAAGGGATAAGCAGTATCCTTGGGGGAGTGAAAACATCTTCCCTAATAGAAAACAGATTAAAAAGTTGTAATCTTACTAGATTCAGAGGTTTGCAATTGTTTGTTTCACTAGGAAATAGTTTGCATTACAATTCATTGTAAAATTTCTGCAGTCAGAGTTTAAATGCTGTCTCTTCTATTTCCTAGTTCAGGCAAATAAATACCACAAAGTCTCAGTTTCTTCATTGCTACCCTTCAGAATTGCTGTGGATCTGATGATTAATGAGCACATTTGTGCAATACAGTATTTTTTATATTGATGCACAGTCAATACATATGTGCTATTATTATTATTTTTTAAAGATTTTATTTATTTATTTGAGAGAGAGAGACTGAGAGACAGAGAGCATGAGGGGGGGAGGGTCGGGAGGGTCAGAGGGAGAAGCAGGCTCCTCGCTGAGCAGGGAGCCCGATGCAGGACTCGATCCCGGGACTCCAGGATCATGACCTGAGCTGAAGGCAGTCGCTTAACCAACTGAGCCACCCAGGCGCCCCCATATGTGCTATTATTATTAATAAATAAAAGATTATTTTGGGAACATGAGTCATGCCGAATCAAATTCAACTTCTAACTTATTTTGAATTCCTACTTTATAAAAGTCTTAATATTATTTTATGTAATCTTTCTGAAACCCTGAGCACCATGTTTTGTTATTTCTAATCTCAGTACGTGAATTGGAAGTTCAAAGAAACTAAATACCTCATTTATGTTCACCTGGCTAATAAGCAGAGCTGGGATTTAAACTCATTTCTTCTAACACCATCTAGTTGCACTATCCAATCCCATCCAACTGAGATCATGTTTCAGCTTCTCAGTCCTTGAGTCAATTTTATAAAAGAAATAAGACATACGGTAAGTGCTTATAAAAATCCTTGTTACTTAGGAACATATTTCTAAATAAGAAGCACAAATTCAAAGTATTTTGTTCTACTCAGGATACATCTATGATCCTGTATCAACAACTTTATTGCTTCCAGGGGACAGAGGTAACTAAGATAGTCTTTATCCCTGATGACCTTTAAGTTTAGTAGATTTAATGGGCAATAATAAATATTCTACACCTGCCACAAAACCCATCATAAATGCCACTCTTTCTCCAAGATTTTCCTAATTCTGCAAAATGGGTATTTTCAAGGGAAACCTTAAATCTCCTAAGATTTTACTTATATACAAATACATGAGTCTTTCTCTCCAGATTTGAAATCTATAGGGTCAAGGGATTGGTGCTATTATCTCTAGCTTTGTTATAACACTATCTCATAGAGTGGTTTCACTCTGTCTCTCTAATGAAACCCTCTAAAATACTTGTTGAATTGAATTCAGTATAAGAGACTTCATTCATAACATAATTTTAGAACCAAGAAAACAACTATAAAAAGATAAAACAGTAATTCAACACAAATTTGGGTTAACACAGTCTAAATTAACTTATCAAACTAGGGAGGAAGTGACTACAACAAATAAAATGTTTCATTTGAGATAAAATATTCAACAAATGAAAATTATTACAGTTTGGGGAATTAACTATGACTTTCTTTTCTTCTAAGGTCTTAGTCTGAAGCCATCTCAATTTTGTATCTGGTGCAGGGAGTGCATTTATCATGAAACTGTTGATAGGTTTAGCTATGGGGAATGGGGTGGTGATCTCAGTCACTCCCATTGGGAATGAGATTGCTTCATGAAAGCTAAAGTGAAAATGGGATGATGCTGGATTGTGAGGGAGAGCAGCCAATAGGGAAAGTCAAGAGTATTGCTCCCCAGGTTCCATGAGGTCCAGCTGCTTTGATAACACCAGAGCAAAGCTGTAACCCTCAGACTTGATGGGGAATTCAGGTGGAAGCAGCAACTCCTGGGATCATGAATAAGTTTTTGAAATGGGAAGATTTATTTATGCTCTAATGATTCATGCTTTCTGAGCGGTGAAAATATATGTTGTAGCATTCATTTTCATTGTGGCTATCACAGGGATGCTCACATATGGAGTTGTTATGTAGATCATCATGTGTACCTCTTACTGCAAGAGAATCATAAGGCACATCCCAAGTACTCATTTTAAAATGATAGATGGGATTATCCTTTAATTGGGTGAGTGATTACCTCTCAAGTATCTTTGTAGCCATGGTGACTAGTCCCTGTACATGAGTATTACGTAAATGTTTCTTCATTATATTTATATTAATTGATTTGTTCATTTCTTCATATATTTGCACAATCACTGTAATACCAGCCTGAATTTATTTTTTTTTTAGTTTTTTATTTGAGTTGACACACAATGTTACATTAGTTTCAGGTGTAGGACATAGTGATTCGATACCTCTATAATGTTATGTTAGCTACCATCTGTCACCATACAACACTATTGCAATATCATTGACTATATTCTCTATGATGTACCTTTTGTTCTCATGACTTATTTATTCCATAACTGGAAGCCTATATCTCCCATTCCCCCTCATTCATTTTACCCATCCCTTCACCCTTCTTCCTTCTGGCAATCCTCAGTTTGTTCTCTGTATTTATAGATCTGATTTTGCTTTTTGTTTGCTTATGCATTTGTTTTGTTTTTTTAAATTCCACATATGAGTGAAATCATATGGTATTTGTCTTTTTCAATCTGACTTATTTCACTTAGCATAATACCCCATAGGCCTGTCCATGTTGTCACAAATGGCAAGATCTCATCCTCTTCGATAGCTGTGTAATATTCCATTGTGTATGTACATACCACATCTTTATCCATTCATCTATCAGTAATACTTACGTTGCTTCCAAATCTTGGCTATTGTAAATAATGCTACAATAAACATAGGGGTACATTTACCTTTTCAAATTAGTATTCAGTTTCTTTGGGTAAATGCCCAGTAATAGAATTATTGGATCCTATGGTACTTCTTTTTTTAATTTTTTGAGAAACTGCTGTTCTGTTTTCCGCAGTGACTGCACCAATTTGCATTCCCACCAACAGTGCACAAGTGTTCCTTTTTCTCTACAGTCTTGTCAACACTTGCTGTTTCTTATTTTTTTGACTTTAGCCATTCTGACAAGTGTGAGGTGATATCTCATTATAGTTTTGATTTTGTATTTCCCTGATGATAAGTGATGTTGAGCATCTTTTCATGCATCTGTTGGTTGTCTGTCTTCTTTGGAAAAAGGTCTATTTATGTCTTCTGCCCATTTTTTAAAGTGTAATATTTCTTGGGGGGTATTGAATTTTATAAGCTCCTTATAGATTTTGGATACTAACACTTTATCAGATATGTCATTTGCAAATATCTTCTCCCATTCTGTAGGTTGCCTTTTAGTTTTGTTGATTGTTTCCTTCATGTGCAGGAGCTTTTTATTCTGATGCAGTCCCAATAGTTACTTTTGCTTTTGTTTCCCTTGCCCCAGGAGACATATCTACAAAAATGTTGCTGTGGTTGGTGTCAGAGAAATTACTGCCTGGGTTCTCTTCTAGGATATTTATGGCTTCAGTTCTCACATTTAGATCTTTAATTCATTTTGATTTTATGTTTGTGTATGTTAGAAAGTGGTGCAGTTTCATTCTTTTGCATGTTGCTGTCCAGTTTTCCTGACACAATTTATTAAAGATACTGTCTTCCCCATTGTATATAGAATATATATATGTATATGTATATGTGGGTGTGTGTGTATACATTCTAGCTTCCAGTTAGATACAACATATTGTATATCTACACTAGGGAGCAGACAATGGGATGGGATGCAACATAATTCTCTGTTTCTCAATGGGCCTAGTTCAAATGGATTAATCAATTACATTTTCTAATCCATTCCATCGACCATGTAATCCATGATAATTTGTCCAAGAAGTTATGGCAACAGATTTGCTGACAGTCTTAGTTTTAAGTGTTTTTTTTTTCTCTCTTTATGTTTTGCCTTTTTTTGAATTATAACAATTATATTATTGAGAAATCTGGAGATATTTCAATGGAATGCTAGTAGATGGCATTTTAAAATCAGAAATATCTTGTGAGATTTCAAAAAATAACTGGGGTCTCCCTTCCCCAACAAGTTCAAAGCAAATAACCCAGTCCCATGCATGTATGTACATTTCATTTTTAAATATATATTATAACATAATAATAATATAATATACTTTTGTGACTCTTCCTGCAAATTTAGAATCCCACTTGACTTAAAATGTATAGTACCAGGGCAGTTTTTAAATGTTTGTCATGTCCTTTTAAAATGTTTTAAAATTTATATGCTGATACCAGTTAAGATGACTCTTTAAAGTCTTTCTACTAACAATCTGTAGCAGATTTTCTAAAGATAATTGAATGAAAATATATACTGCTCTTTTTCTTCTATTCCTCTAAAAGAACATTGGTTACATGATTGGACTATAACCAAGGAAACCAGCAGTCATAAGGCAGTCACAAATTGTAACAGTAGACTTAATATCTAGGAGGAAATAAATGTACAAAGTGAAAGTGTACAAAGAGAAAATATGTGCCAAAAGAGGACATAAATGTACACACAGAGTATCTAGAAGGAAAAGAAAGAAATTGACAGGGTGCAAGGAGCTCTAGCTTTGGAGTCTGAAGACCTGAACTCTTACATTTGTGTCTCTTTGTAATTAGGTACACTGAATGAGCCATTTAATCTCTCTGACCCTCACTTTCTCAATCCTTGAAATGAGTTCATTACAATATTTATCCCTACCAGTTATCACAATGAAAATATATCATAAAATGACTTATAATTAAATGTTATAAAAATAATGTCAAAATGAAATATAATACAATAATATGGATGAATCTTGAAATTGGAATAAGCTAGACACAGAAGGACAAATGTATGATTCAATTTTTTTTAAGTTTTTATTTAAATTCCAGTTAGTTAACATACAGTATAATACTAGTTTCAGGTGTACAATATAGTGATTCAGTAATTTCATACATCACCCATTGCTCATCACAAGTGCACTCCTTAAACTGCATCATCTATTTCACCCCTCCCCCTCCCCACCTCCCCTCTGGTATCCATCAGTTGGTTCTCTATAGTTAAGAGTCCATTTCTTGGTTTGCCTCTCTCCCTTTCTCTTTTTCCCTTATGCTCATTTGTTTTGTTTCTTAAATTCCACATAGGAGTGAAATCATATGGTATTTGTCTTTCTCTGACTGACTTATTTTGCTTAGCATAATACTCTCTAGATCCATCCATGGTTGCAAATGGCAAGATTTCATTTTTTTATGGCTGAGTAATATTTCATCGTATGTATATATACCACAATTTTTTTATCCATTCATCAGTCAGTGGATACGTGGGTACATTTCCATAATTTGGCTATTGTAGATAATGCTACTATAAATATTGCAGTGCATGTATCTCTTTGAATTAGTATTTTCGTATTCTTTGGGTAAATATCTAGTAGTGCAATTACTGGATCATAGGGTAATTCTATTGTTAGCTTTTGAGGAACCTCCATTGGCTGCACCAGTTTGCCTTCCCACCAACAGTGCAAGAGGGTTCCCCTTTCTCCACATCCTCTCCAGCACCTATTATTTCTTGTGTTGTAGATTTTAGCCATTATGACATGTGTGAGGTGATATCTCGTTGTAGTTTTGATTTGCATTTCCCTGATGATAAGCCATGTTGAGCATCTTTTCACAGGTCTGTTGGCCATCTGTATGTCTTCTTTGGAAAAATGTCTATTCATGTCCTCTGCCTTTTTTTTTCTTTTTAGATTTATTTATTTGTTTGTGAGAGAAAGAGAGAGCATGAATGGGAGGGATGGAGGGGGAGGGAGAGAGAATCTGAAGCAGACTCTGTGCTGAGCAGTGTGGGGCTCAATCTCACAACCCTGGGATTATGACCTGAGCCAAAACCAAGGGTCAGGTGCTTAGCCAACTGCACTACCCAGGCACCCTGCCCATTTTGTAATTGTAATATTTCTTGGGGGGTGTTGAGTTTTATAAGTTCTTTACAGATTTTGGATACTAATCCTTTATCAGATATGTCATTTGCAAATATATTCTCCTATTCTGTAGGTTGCCTTTTAGTTTTGTTGCTTATTTCCTTCACTGTGCAGAAGCTTTTTATTTTGATGTAGTCCTAATAGTTTATTTTTACTTTTGTCTCCCTCACCTCTGGAGACATATCTAGAAAGAAGTTGCTATGGCTAATGTCAGAGAAATTACTGCCTGTGTTTTCTTTTAGGATTTTGATGGTTTCCTTTCTCATATTTAGGTCTTTCATCCATTTTGAATTTATTTTTATGTATGGTGTTAGAAGGTGGTGCAGTTTCATTCTTTTGCATATTGCTGTCCAGTTTTCCCAACACCATTTGTTGAAGACATTCTTTTTCCCAAAGGGTATTCTTTCCTGCTTTGTTGAGGATGAACTGACCATATAATTGTGGATTCATTTTTGGGTTTTCTATTCCATTCTGTTGACCTACATGTCTATATTTGTGGTAGTACCATACTGTTTTGATTACTCCAGCTTTGTAATATAACTTAAGGTCTGGAATTGTGATGTCTGCAGTTTTGTTTTTCTTTTTGAATGTTGCTTTGGCTATTTGGGGTCTTCTGTGGTTCCATTTTAGGATTTGTTTGTTCTAGCTCTGTGAAAAATGCCATTGGTATTTTGATAGAGATTGTATTAAATGTGTAGATTGCTTTGGATGATATAGACATTTTAACTGTTTGTTCTTCCAATCCATGAGTATGAAATGTCTTTCCATTTATTTGTGTCACCTTCAATTTATTTCATCACTGTTTTATAGTTTTCAGAGTACAGGGCTTTCATGTCTTTGGTTAGGTTTATTCCTAAGTATCTTACTGTTTTTGGTGCAATTGTAAATGGGATTGTTTTCTTAATTTCATTATTAGTGCATAGAAATGCAACATATTTCTGCACATTGATTTTGGTATCCTGAAACTTTACTGAATTCGTTTATCTTTCTAGCAGTTTTTTGGTGGAGTCTTTCAGGCTTTCTCTATATAGTATCCTGTCATCTACAAATAGTGAAAGTTTTACTTCTTCCTCACCAATTTGGATACCTTTTATTTCTTTTTGTTGTCTGATTGCTGTGGTTAAGACTTTCAGTACTATATTGAATAAAAGTGGTGAGAGTGGACAACCCTGTCTTATTCCTGATTATAGAGGATAAGCTCTGTTTTTCCCCATTTAGGATGATATTAACTGTAGGTTTTTCATATATGGCCTTTAATATGTTGAGGTATGTTCTCTCTAAACCTGCTTTGTTGAGGGTTTTTAATCATGAATGGTTGCTGTACTTTGTCAAATGCTTTTTTTGCATCTATTGGAATGATCATATTGTTCTTATCCTTTCTTTTATTAATGTGGTGTATCATGTTGATTGATTTATGAAAACTGAACCACATTGCAACCCCAGAATAAATCCCACTTGATCATGGTGAATGATTTTTTTAATGTATTGTTGGATTTGGTTTGTTAGTATTTTATTGAGAATTTTTGTATCAGGGATATTGGCCTGTGGTTCTCTTTTTTAGTGGTGTCTTTATCTGGTTTTGGTATCAGGGTAATGCTGGCCTCATAGAATGAATTTGGAAGTTTTCCTTCTTTTTCTATTTTTTGTAATAGTTTGAGAAGAATAGGTATTAACTCTTCCTTAAATGTTTGGTAGAATTCACCCGTGAAGCCATCTGGTGCTGGACTTCTGGGACCTCTTGGGAGTTTTTTGATTATTGATTCAGTTTACTTGCTGGTTATTGGTCTGTTCAAGTTTTATCTTTCTTCCTGTTTCAGTTTTGTTAATTTATATGTTTCTAGGAATTTATCCATTTCATCTAATTTGTCGAATTTGTTGGCATACAGCTTTTTATAATGTTCTCTTATAATTATTTGTATTTCTGTGGTGTTGGTTGTTATTTCTCCTCTCTCATTTGTGATTTTATTTATTTGGGTCCTTTCTATTTTCTTTTTTTTTTTTTTAAAGATTTTTATTTATTTATTTGACAGAGAGAGAGATAGCGAGAGCAGGAACACAAGCAGGGGGAGTGGGAGAGGGAGAAGCAGGCTTCCTGCCGAGCAAGGAGCCCGATGTGGGACTCGATCCCAGGACCCTGGGATCATGACCTGAGCCGAAGGCAGACGCTTAACAACTGAGCCACCCAGGCGCCCTCTATTTTCTTTTGATAAGTCTATCAAATTTGTTAAGTTTATCAATTTTATTAATTAAAAAAAAACCAACCAGCTCCTGGTTTCATTGATCTGTCTATTGGTTTTTTTTGTTTGTTTGTTTCTATAAGTATGATTCCACTTGTTTGAAATATCTAGAATAGGCAAAGTGATAGGGACAGAAAGTAGATTAGGGTTTACTAGGTCTTGGGGGAGAAGGAAATGGAGAGCAATAGCTTAATGTTTATAAAGCCTCTAGTGTGATTGAAAAAAAATGGAAATAGAAACTAGTGATGGTTACACAACACTGAATGTAGTTAATGTCATTCAATGTTATACTTAAAAATAGTTAAAATGGAAATGTTTATGTTACATCTATTTTAACATAATTTTAACTGTTAGGTTTAATTTTGTTATTTTATGTGTACTCTTTAAACCAACTGTGATACAACCTTGTTTGAAAACTAATTGTTAGGGGTGGCTGGGTTGCTCAGTTGGTTAAGTGTCTGCCTTTGGCTCAGGTCATAATTTCAGGGTCCTGGGATCAAGCCCCGCATCGGGCTCTCTGCTCTGTGGGGAGTCTGCTTCTCCCTCTCTCTTTGCCCTCCCCCCGCCACCAGCTCATGTTCTCTTTCTCTCTCTCAAATAAATAAATAAAACATTTTTAAAAAACCCTAATTGTTAAATTTAGACTGGCATTACAGAGATTGTGTGACTTGTTCCACTAAGCATAATGCCTCCTAAATTAGTACCTCCATTTCTACATCTAATTGGTGATTTTAACTCCTTAAAAAAGGTATAAACTGAATGTGCATCTGCTGGGTGGGGCTCTTGGGGCAAGTGTTGCTGGTGATGACTAATTGCATCATGAAATTCAAGGAAAAAGAAGAGGCAGGAAAAGCAATGGGAACACTAATCTGTGATTCTAGCTTTCATATATTCCATCTGTTCAGAGAGTTAAAGAGGCTGTGAAGGCTCTAAGCTTCTCTAGATCAAGCCTGCTAGGTACCAACAATTACACGTACTACCTCCTAATAGAATTTAAGAAAGCAGGATCTCTCTATGAAAAACACAGATAAATATATATGTATATGTATATGTGTATATATATATATATATATACACACACACACACATATATAACAACAGATGGTAATGAAGATATGATAAGCCACAAAGGAAAGGGATGTAGCAATATAAGGAAGTTTATCAAGAACACTTAAAATGTGGTAACAATATTTACATCCTAATAGATGCAGTAAAGAGCAGAATTGACATTGTGGAAAATGAATCAGTGATGCAGAGAACAAACTTGAGCATTTCGCCCAAAGAGCAGAAGAGATAATAAAGTGATAAGAATGCTGAGTTAGGAAAAAAAAATGGTGAGTTAAAACAGTATAGATTGGCAGACAAAAGGTAGACTCAATCTAAAGATTTAGTTTCCCTAAGGAAGATAGTAGAACAATTGTAATGGTAAAAATAAGAAATATTATAACCAAATAATATTTCTAGGAACTGAAATAATTCCTAATTATGGAGTTCAACAAATCTCATTTTATTTTGGATGAAATAAAAGAAAAGAAAGCACATCAAGATACATCCAGATAAAAATTTTTTGAAATATCTTGATAAGGGAAATTTGCTGTAATAATATAAATAGAAGGGAAGAAATTCAGGCTGATTTTGAACATTTCCTCCATAATACTAAGTCCTAAGACACAAAGCAAAGATTATATAAATTTAAGGAAAAATAGTGTGCTTTAAAATTGAAAACACAAAATGAGATAATTTATTTGTAGTGTAAATAGAAGGACTTTTTCAATTGCGTGAGGCTGAGAGTTTAGATATTACTTAGGCACTCTGATTTAAAACGTTATTTGATATTGTAGTTCAGATGACTGAGAAAGAACCAAAACAAAAACCCAATAAAAAGGAAGTCAGGGTATAAAGGAATTAAGGAACATTAAATTAGTTAAAATACAGATTTCTGGGTATTTTTTATACACTTAACTTGTACATGAATAAAAACAATTATTATCAAAAGAGAAACTTTATAATGTAAGTATTAAATATTAAAAGTTGAAGTCTAAAATCTTAGGTTATATTTAAAAAGTTGAGAGACAGGGTAGTTAGTGTATAAGATGGGCAGTAAAAGATGTGTGGGGAAGAATTACTCAGGACTCTTTGCATCTGATTTTGCTCATTCAGGAAATACATGTTGAAGAATGTTTTCAGAAAATTCAAAAAGAATTATTAGTAAAACCAAAAAAGAAATAATTATGTTCCAACACACCGGAAAATATTAGAAAAAACGCAAGATGATCGCACTTTGTACTAAGAAATGAGTTCACAAGGAGAAAGAAAGATATCAAATATTAAGAGCAGTTGTCTCTGTGAGCCTCTTATCTTTACTTTCCTTTTCTTTAAACTTTTCATATTTTCTATATTTTATTCAAGAGCATTTATTACATTTGTAATTAGAAAAGTCAATAAACAATATTTGAAATGTTTTTAAAAGGCAACCAGAGAGAAAGGAAGAACTTTCTAAGCAGAGGGCATGAGTCAAGAAGAGCTTGGTCTATTCAAGAATCTGCACAAAAGCTGGTGTGTTCCAGAAGAAAGCTGGAGAGAATGTCCCCAAAAGAGGCCATGGGGCCACAACCAGATCACATAAGACCTCGAAGGCCACACTGAAGATTTTGCTTTTGGTGTTAAAAAAAAAAAAGCCATTGAAAATGCACAATGAGATTTGTGTTTTAAAAAGATCATTATTCCATTGTTTGCCCTTGGTTCAGAAACACCAGGTTTGTGTCAATCAGGGTGCTGATTATTTCTTTCTTGACCATGTAGATCCATCTTTAAAAAGCAGCCAAAGGAGTACTAAGGTGACTCTGATCCCCAGAAAATAAAGGACTTAGTAATATGTGTGTGTGTGTGTGTGTGCGTGCACATGTGTGGTGAAGCATGTGGGAGGGGAGGTAGTACTGAACGTTTAAAAGACAAGACTTGAAACGTATTTGTAAAATATTCGATAGCAAACATTTTTTCTACAGAATGTTCATATTTCCTAACTGTAAATTCCAAAGACATTATTTCACCTCCCTACTCCTATCGTTTTTTGGTTTTTTTTTAAATGACTATTTGCATCAGAGTTATGTAGATTACAATCCTATGGCCTGATCATTTGGAGTAGTTTATTTATTTCTGTAATGACAACCTTTTTGTGGGCTCTTCATCTTCAGAGCCACAAATAGTGGGATGACTTGGATGAGCATACTGAAATGGAACAGAGAAAGCAACAGAAAAGCACAGCTCTTACATGTCTTCTGGGCACCTTGTTTTCATCTGGTATGTTTGGGGTTCTGGGGTGTTATCCTCAGAGGTGAATAATTTATAAGATCAAATGGATTACTTTCTATGTCTTACTCTCTTTGGTTTCATTTTCTCTTGTATTCCAAAAATAGGTTGTAGGTAAATCATCATTTCCATGGCTAAACAATAACAAATTGCCACCAAGGCCCATTCCTACCACTGGCAGCATAGCCCCAGGGTTTCACAACTCAATCAGCTATCTCTAAATCAACAGAACTCAGCTCCAGAGGAGAGTGATCTGGGAAGCTTTTCTTTTCAATTCTTTCATATGTTTTGTTTTAGCTTAATGTGTTTGTCTGGATACTTAGACACCATGGTGATAGGCGTCATAGAAATAAATAGAAATAGACAGAAAAGAGCTAAAAAATAAAATGAAAACTTGGGAAGACTAGAAATGACACTTGTATCTGAGCACTCTTTTTTTTTTTTTTTTTTTTCAGAACTCAGTGAGGGGGAAATTAAAAAGGGACTTTGTGTCAGACGAGTTAGTGAATAATTTTTCTAACAGTGTTATTTTGCTGACACTAGACTAAGGGAGCTCATTAGCATGCTGAGACTATTTAACTCTAAAAAATAGTCCTTTAGCTTTTGCTTTGCTGGATATTCCTTCTATCTCAGCTCAGCTCAGCATTAAAATAGTGGTAAGCCAGTAAAAATTGGGCAGTGTGATATGGTGGAAACAGAAGAGTCTTTGGAGTTAGAAAGAGAGTAATGTTTGGATTTTGGCACCAACCTTTATTACCTAGGTTATTAATCTTCCATTAGGCTTAACCTTCTTATCTCTAAAATGTTCATATTAATTCCTAACTCAAACATTTGTGGCAGGTCAAAACAACCGAATTAAAGCTTGTATCGTAGTGCCGGGTACATAAAAGTTGCTTAGTAAGTGTCCATTGTGTTTCCCATTGTCTACATTCTTATAAGTTGTTTGGTTTTGTTTAGTAAAATGAGTGTCCAGGAAGAAGGAATAAGACACCCTACCTACTTTGTGTCTGCTGAATGATGGTTGCCTTACAAACGTTAAGAATTACTTTTGTTTGTTACCCTGTCCACCGACTCTCAAAGGCCAAAACCAAGGACAGGCCAGTTTCCACGCTAAGAGGCCGAAGTGAGAATCTTTCCATCTGATTTTCACAGATGCAGCCTGGCATGTCTGTATGAAATACATAATTAGAACTGAGGCATTGGATCAGTTAGCTTGGGGAAAAGCAGCATTCAAGAGCTCAGAAATAAAAGAGCCACACTATGCACTCCAGTAAAACAAAAATAATAGATATGCCTGGAGAAGATCCAGTTGAAGGTTTAGACCTGACATTTGAGGCAGGGGGTGGCTATGTGTTTCCCCTTCATGTTTAACATGAGTCCAGAACTGTATGGCATTGCCTGATTTTGTGGTTGTAGAGATAACCAATAAAATATTAAACTGTTTTCATTATTCTAGTTCTAAGTGACACTGAATCCCTGCAGAATGGCAAGTAATAAACTTATTTCTTCTTTCTTATTAGTCTACGAGTGCTCTCACTGGCCATGGTGGGAGAGTTTCTAAGGAAGGTTCAGAAAGCCCACAGCAATATAGCTCTGTCTCTCTCCCTAGCCAGTACACTAGAAAGAAAGTCTTTCATTTTGTGTCAGTGTCTTCTGACTGCTGTGATTTACTCAAAAAATATGGAAGAGGGTTTTTTTTCCCTGACATTATTACAAATGATTTAAATTGATAAAACTCTAGATTTCTTGGGGGCAATATGACAAATGGAGCTTGAACCTCCTTGTAGATGCTAAGCTTATTCCCAAGAAGTTAGAATCAATTCAGAATCCCGCATGGTACAGAAGTAGTTTTCATTGCTTTTTTTTTCTTTATACTTCTTACATCTCTTGAGCATCCTGTATCACTGCATTTCCTAATATTTTTGTTGAGAAAGCAAACAAATTTAGATGTCCTATTTTAGCTTTGTACATAAACTTAAATCTAAATCCTCAAATATCATGTCTTCTTATTCCTAATCAAAATAAAGCTCTGGGAGTAATTGGTGGGAACAACATGCAAGCAAATGGAATGTCAGAAAAGTCTTTTCTGTAAGCTTGGGCTGATGCCGTTAGCCCCAGGGAAGAAGTAGCCTATTCCAGAATGAGAAGGCATGCGGCCATACAGATTCCTGGTACTGATGTCCAAAACCAAACTGAATGCATAATGACAACAGTTTGCATCTTTGGATGAGCTAAGGCTGCTTTCTAAACATTAGGCAAATTCTCTTGGTTGAAAAGGAAGAATCCAACTTGGGAGAACTCCATCAGTCAACTTACATGTACCGACTGCCTACAATGCAATTTTTTGTGCTGTTCTCAGAATGTGGAGGTTGTCAAAGGAAAATAGCATGGTTTTGCCCAAAGCAACTTACACTAGTTAGGAAAACAGAACAAATATCCATGAAAAATTAGAGAATAATCACATGCTAATGTATGTGCTGCTGACTTTAAGTGTAATAGGAATTCTTAGAAGGGGAGGATCAATGTGTGCAGAAAGAATTGGAAAAATTTTCTTGGAAAAGATTGGAGCTGAGATTTTAAGAAGGGGTATGGAAGAGGAAACACATCACAGACCTAGGAAACAGTATGTACTCCCGTTGGGCTATAATGCATGTGGCAGAGAGGGGCCAGTGAAATGTATGGCAGGAAGGAGTTGAAATAAAGATGAAAATGTAAGGTGGGATCAGACTATTTGGATTTGATGTGGCAAGAGAAAGAAAGCTACTAAATGGTTTTGAGCTGAGGAGTGACCTGATGAAACTTGTACTCTTTTGAAAATATTTTCTAGTAACTGAGTCTAGAATGAAGTTAAGTTGACATTGATCTCTAAGAGACTTTTAATAAAGATGAAACTAGTCCTCTAAAAGTAAGCAAACTGGGGTGCCTCGGTGGCTCAGTCAGTTAAGCATCTGCCTTCAGCTCAGGTCATGATCCCAGGGTCCTGGGATTGAGCCCCACATCGGGCTCCCTGCTCAGTGGGGAGTCTGCTTCTCCCTCTTCCTCTGCCTCATCCCTGGCTTGAGCACTCTCATTCATTCTCTCTCTCTCTCAAATAAATAAATAAAATCTTAAAAAAAAAAAAGTGAACTGGTGGGAAGGGGTAAAGATTCATATATTTGAACTTGATTCTCAAAGCCGTGGTTCCTCTGGGGTCAGAAAAACATCATAGTGGTTAGTATCAGAAGCTCTGAATAGTTTAGGCTTAGTTTTGATCCCTGGCTCCGTACTTCATATATGTTTGGCCTTGTCTGAGTAACATAACTTCTCTAACCAGGTTCCTTACTACTTGTGGTAGGTAGAATTAGAAGATGACCCTCAATGACCCTTACCCTTCTATAGTTTTTTCCTGTTGAGTGTAGACAGAACCTGTGAATAGAATGAGGAATCATTCCCTTGATTATGTTACATTGCATGGCAAAGGAAATTTTACAGATGTAATTAAGGTTATTGATCAGTTGACCTTGAGTTAATCAAAAGTGAAATTATGCAGATGGACTAGACCTAATCATCTTAACTCTTTAAGTATGGAGTTAGAGGTCAGAGACAGAGAAATCAGAGAGATTGAAATTGCCAGAGGGTTTCTCTTGCTGGCCTCCATGAGTTCTACAGTTTCAAGGACATGAGCTTGGAAGAGGACCTTGAGCCTTAGATGAGACCACAGTTCATGCTGATAACTTGACTGCAGCCTTAGGAGACATTGAGAACAGAATTCAGCCACACTCTGCCCAGAATTCTGACTTACTTAGTAGGTGTTGTTTTAAGCCACTGAGTTTGTGGCAATTTGTTATACAGCAATAGAACATCAATGCACTGGTGAACACGGATAATGAGAATACTCAGTCATGTTGAGAGAATTCAATGAAATAATAGTGATACTGAATGTAAAATGTTTAGTGCTGTGCCTGGCATGTAGTAGGTGTACATTAAATATTAGTTATTATTATTAATCTTATTTTTATCATTAATTTATGAGTGTCAATGGGATTAGCAGAAATGAGTTCTAAAATTAATAGTTATCTTAAAGGAATGAGTGACAGTCAGTATGTAGATAGTAATGATAGTGTTTCTGAGCTCCTTGAGTGCATCTGCTGGTGAGATTGATTAACCAGTTCTCTTCCTCATGCTAACAACATGTTAATTATTCCACTTGGTAAACTCTAGCTGATTGTTATAGTTGAAATAATAGAGCATAATCCTGACTGCATTAAAATCACACATCCATAGGCCTAATGTATTTGGCATCATCAAGAATCAATCACTGGAACTAGCTATTAATACAAGTTGTTAATACATGGCATTAGCAATCCTGCATGTCAAACAACATGTACAGGGGTACTATCCATGTACTAAGGAGTGTTACTCAAAATATTTAGCAACTGGTATAACACAGGCATTGTGGACAACCAGCATGGCTACACTGTAAAACTAAATATCAACTCTGAATACACCATAAAATCATAATTTGTTGCATTCAGCATTCGGTGACAATGGGTCTCCCTTCTGGATCAGCCACCATGCTGGATGATGGGTGCTCAAGATGGACTCCCATTATTAAGGAGTTTACAGTCTATTAGAAGAAGAAGAAAGGAAAAAAAGTCATTGATGACAATACAGTGATAAGTCATACAGTACAAGCACACACTGGAAGTTCCAGGCTCAGACAGCAAAGGTCCAGAAAAGAAGCCCCTTAGCTCAGCCTTAGCTGGAGACATAAAACGAAGTGCTGCTTGGAACTTGAATTCAGTCTTGCATCTAGAGGAGTGAGAATTACTCAGACTTTGTTGGAGGGAAGGGTATTCCATACAGAGGGGACAGCCTGAGTTATTTGGCATGAGTGAGAATGGTATACTTGGAAAACTTTTGTAGAGGATGGCTGGAGTGAAAATCATAGAGGCCACATTAAGGAGTATGTTTTTATCTGATGATGTGGGGAATATTTTAAATATGGTTTAGACAAGTGAAGATTTTTATTTTCCAAAACAAAGGTAGCAGTAATGTGAATAGTAGTTTAGAGACAGGCAAAATCGAAAGCAGAAATGCCAGTTAGGGTGACACTGTGGTGACACACAGGGGAGCAATGATGGCTTGAATCAAGAAAATCCTCATGGGAATGTAAAAAAAAAATAGAGGATAGTTCAAAGAATTACTTGGAAATAGAACCACATGGAGTTAGTGATTTCTTAGATGTAGAGGTAGAAGGCATACAGAAATTAGGATGACTTTCATTTTTGGGTGTTGGTTATTTGTGTGGACAGTTGTACTATTTACCAAGAGAGACAGTTCAGGAAAAAGGAGAGACTGAGGAGGGGCATACCAAATTTCAGGTGCCAATGGTCAGCCAGGTGGAGATGTCCATGGAGTAACTGTAAGTATTGGCCTGGAATGCAAGTATAGTCAAGGGTATAGATTCAGGAGTGCAAAACACATTTGATAATTGCCTACCCAGCATTAATTGCCCCTTCCTCCCTTTGTAGCAATACTCAAGCTTTATTTCAGGTGGCCACCCCTTCCTCACTCAGTCCATGTTTTTGGAGGAAGTTGACACTACTTCATTCTCTAGGAGTGGGACCTGATTAATCTAAACCAATCTGGCACATTCTATGAAGACTATTCTATTGCTGTCTTTCCCTTCCTCCCTCCTTCCGTCTCTCCTTTCCTTCCTTCCTTCTTTCCTCTCTCCTTCTCCTTCTCAAGTCTTTTGTTCTTTCATCCCTTCTTTCTTTTCTTTCTTCTCACAATCCTTGATATTCTAACTGGTACAAAGAGTTGTTAAGAATTGTGAAGGGTCTGATATTTTATTCTACTTTCAAATTAACCAGTTAGCTTGCCACAGTTTCATGGATCATGGATGATGATAAGAAGATATGAAACTCTTGGATCCAAATGAAGGACAGTTCATTACTCACAGCAGTAGCAGTAGCCAGAGAATCATCATGGTATGTACTGCTTCCCATAGTTCCGATTTCCACAGGGTGATTTGAAGATGTCACCTGTTTCTCCATGGGTTGCATTATAGGAGTGGAAATCTGAGCTTAGGAAGCCCCAACCTTTCATAACAAGCAATAAGCATGGCTGCCTTTTTTCAGGAGACACTATGTGTATGTTTCAAGGCTGTTCTCGATTAAGATGATAGTTTCAGACAAAGGATAGTCAATGCCTTACTTCACAGGACATTAAAAAATGAGAGACCCATGGAGAATGTTCTTTCAATAGGAATCATCAGCATTGAGATGATATAACAGGTTGTGTATAGAGTATATACATGGTCTAGGAAATGAAACCCAAGAGCCAGTAGCATTTTAGGAGTAGATAGATAAAGAGGTGCCTATTAGGAAAACTGAGAAGGGGCAGCCAGAGAGGAAGGAGGAAAGCCAGAAACCAGTGGAGAAACCAGTGGTTTCATGAGGCAGGAATGGGTGTCAGTGCCAAATGTTACAGAGAGGCCAAGTAAGATGTACCAGTTGGTTTTGGCAGTTAGAAAAATGACTTCAGCAAGTGGGGGTAGAGTTCAGATTGCAAGGAGTTGAGAAATGAGGAGGTGGAGGCAGTGAGAAGAGAAGCTACTTTCAGTAAGTTTGGCTTATTGAGAGGCTGACACTCTGCCAGGCACATTAAAGGAAAGATGGCAACATAGGGGTTAGTTTTCTTCCCAAGGTTTTCCCTTTATGAGAGAAAACACATCATGACTCTGTACACATGGCTGTAAGTGTCATCTATATGGATGCATAACACAACACTCCATCAAGGCAAACATATGTTTCGCACTCCTCGGCATTCAGGTACAGAATGACAATACGAGGCAGAACACAGATATTATTTCCTATCATTTGGATACAGTCTCGGTTGTGGAAAGTGTGTGGGGCTGTGGGGTCTAACTGACTTACGTTCAGATATAGATTCCATACATTATTAGCTGTGGGATTGTTAGCCTGGACCTAAATTTCTTCATCGCTAAAACAGAGCTAGTAATAAATAAATGTGGGGTTGTTAAGATCATGTAAAGCACTGAGCACTGGGCCTGCCACATTCGTAGTAATTATTTTTAAAAAGTGGAACCCCTTAAACTACTTTGAGGACAAGGACTAACAATGCAGTAGAATTAGTTAGAGTAGCTGTTGTAGAGGCACTAGTGAGAGTTTGGGACTTGAGATTTAACTCTCGTGCTGCCATTTTCCCCCAGGCAGAACGTAAGGGAGGGAAAAACAAATCTCCTTCCCACTGGTTTCTCTATATCATTACCACCCTCAGGCCAGCTTGTGAACCAGTCCTGCCAAGGCTTGGTTATCAGTTATTTAAGCTTTAGCTTTCACAATAAAATTATTTCATGTTTTATTTATTTATTTAAGATTTTATTTATTTATTTGACAGATAGAGCCATAGCGAGAGAGGGAATACAAGCAGGGGGAGTGGGAGAGGGAGAAGCAGGCTTCCCGCTGAGCAGGGAGCCCGATGCGGGGCTTGATCCCAGGACCCTGGGACCATGACCTGAGCTGAAGGCGGACTCTTAACGACTGAGCCACCCAGGCGCCCCACATTATTTCATCTTTTAAATTCATTAGACAAACTCTAGTCTTTTTTTTTTTTTTCACCTTGGATAAATCATCATTCAGAGAAAACATTTGTAGCTCTATTACTGGAAGTATAATAGTTATGCTTGCTCTGCTAGTTTTATATTCCTGCAATGTATTTTTTCTTTTTTTTTCCCCTCAGTGCGAGGATGGGAGCCAAATTGACAATTTAGAGGCCTTCTGTAGGCACTGGATTCGTTTTTTACTATTTAACATATAAAAGTGATTTTATTAAATTGACATTAAACGCATTGTTATGGGGTATTTATGACATCTCATTTAAAGAATTGCTGTGGATCCTTTAGAGGGTGCTGATTTGCAACCGGCAGTCTGTGTCATGAATGTGACCTCCAGTCTGGTACTGAGCAACTAATTAAACTACAAAGACAAATACGAGGCTTTTACATTTTTAATTTAAAAGCTTCTAAATATAATTGTTGCTGCACTGCTATCAAAGTGTGGTACAACAGTCTGCATCTTAAACCTCTAAATCTCATTGTCATAATTAATTTTGTAAATAAAAAGGTCTGTGCTGGGGGTAGGATATACATTATTTGTTTTTTAACACAAGAATGGTACTGGTGGGCACCTAGGTGGCTCAGTTGGTTAAGCGACTGCCTTCGGCTCAGGTCATGATCCTGGAGTCCCGGGATCGAGTCCCGCATCGGGCTCCCTGCTCGGCGGGGAGTCTGCTTCTCCCTCTGACCCTCCCCCCCTCATGTGCTCTCTCTCTCTCATTCTCTCTCTCAAATAAATAAATAAAATATTAAAAAAAAAAAAGAATGGTACTGGTTGTCTCTGCAATTCAGTAATGTTTTAGTGTGATTTTTCAGATGAATTATTAATTTACTTATGTCAGTAATTTTGTCCAAATATGATTTAGACTTTAAAAAGTTTAATTTGGAGTACTTTGCCAGCTATAATTTAACATCCCTTTTTATTTCTGCCTTATAATCTTTAAAGATGATAAAATTAGAATTTGTGCAGGCTTGAGTCTTACTGAGTTATTTGTGGATGCTCTGTTATTCATCAATCTGAATGCATCATTTCTTTCAGGCCACTATTTCATTCGAGAGGAATCATGAGTGAGGTATTAGCAATCATGTCTTCAAAGCCTGGCAGCTTCCTCAGTTTGTATATGCTCTTGCTAGTCCCTTAGACTCTGAGCTATGAAAAGGGGGCTATGATTCCATCTCTACCTACTAGAAGTGCTATAGTTAGTATCAGAACCAAGGCCTGCTGTAACAGAGAGGAAGGAGGGTGAACACCTAATCCAATGGCTTAGTATATCTTACAGATTGGTAAACTGGCGTCCAGAAGCAATGAATCACCCATGCCCTCCCTTAGGGCAGAAAAAGATTTGCTAATGTATTTGGACTCCAAGTTCAGTACAAATGCTCTTATACTAAAGATATCTGTGCAATATCTGAGGGTATATTGAAATCACAGCACAGTATGTCTTTGAAAAACAACGGGGGAGTAATTAAATCATCTAGAATTTTTGTCATCTTCTTTGCTCTAACATTGGGTATTTAGAAACACTGAGTTTTTAATTTATTCTTCATTTGGATGTTTGCTGTCACTTAAAATCAGTGTATGGTATATAAAGGGACAAATAATAAAGTGTTTAATAAACTAATAACCAGAGCAAGTAAATCAGGATGACGTCTTTATTGGGTTTTAAAAATCCCATTAACATGATCGAAGTTTTAAATAACCCTCTTAAAACTTAGTTCATTTCTTAACACTAAGGCTGTTTTTGAAGAAAAGAAATTCCCTCAAGTTCTCCACAACATATACCGCAAAGATCTTTTAAGACTGATCAAGAGTTGATGAAGTAACATGTCCCAGATTCCAAGCCTTCCAATGATTGAGGTTCACATACTTTTCCTGAGAAAGCCCAATGTCAACATGACTGCATTTACAGACCCCATGATGTGTATACTATTTAGGAATTACTTATTTTAACACAGTGAATGGGCAACAGCAAGTTAAATATTAAACAATATTTAAATTAGAACATAAATATAACATGCATTATTCAGCACTAAGATAAGCTGATATTCAGATCAGACAGAAGGTCACTGCCCCTTGATGATCGTCCTCTCAAATTCAGGCAGTACAGTTCTTTATAATGAAGTCAACTCTTTGCAGAAGCAATTTGCATCCGGATAGGGAAAAGGGACACATCATCTGTTTTCAGCACAAGCACTTTGGCTGGTTTGATCCCTTTCAATGTGCAAGGTGATGATTAACCATGCTGCCTCTACATATGCATATTCAGAGTCGGGTTTTTTTCTGGGAATTTCCCTCACCAAGGGGACCACAGAGGCATCTCCCACTTGGCTCCCAAATCACGACCCCTCCACAGTGCCAGGGCAAATAGATCAGGAATTTGCTTCCTCTTATCTGACCTCTCATACTCTGCTTTGCCCCTGCTTGACTGGGAGTCAGAGCCCTAATCAAAATTAACAGCCTGTCCTGAAGTTGGGCATGTTGACACTGTTCAGCAGAGGTGGGAGCCCGGGAGGTACAATCTTCATGGCTTGCTGCTCACACGGTTTTCAATCAGTTTCTAAACATACCCCAGGTGCACAGTAGTTCCCCTCAGCTCTGATTGATTGCCATGCGTTTGTTTGCAGCTCTCAGTGCCCTACTTTGTAACAATACTAGCTGGAATGATTAAGGTGATTATTGCCAGTCTTTGTGACTTTAGTAGTTAGATTAACTTTAAGACATGGAATTAAGTTATTTTTCCTCAAGGGTGCTTAGGTAGATGGGTTTAAAAAAAATAAATTATAGGCTACAGAACTTTTGCTCTATAGCATGATATACTCAGTGAATTTGAATATTAGAGCCCAGGAGTGCCACCCCTAAAAATTGCAATACTTGCAGGAATCCCCAAAAGAAGGTGATATCGTACGGCCAGTCTCATGTCTTTGGAATTGTTTTTTCTCTCTCTTTCCTCCTACAGGAGCAATTATGTGAATTGCTTGTCCCCCAGGGCTAATATGAGAGGTGAATCACTTCTCGCTCTCCTTCTTCCCCACAGAGATGATGAAGCATTTGCCAACAGCCAGCTCTATTAAGCCCAGAAACTTTGGGGAACTTGCCAGTCTGACAGTATCTGCACTACCACTTCCTCTTAATTTGAATATTGATTGAAAAGATAAAGGCCAATAGATCACGAAGAGCTTACATTTATAAAGCATTTCTTTTCCAGTTTACAAA
Organism: Mirounga leonina; assembly: GCF_011800145.1. NCBI lineage: Eukaryota > Metazoa > Chordata > Mammalia > Carnivora > Phocidae > Mirounga > Mirounga leonina. The sequence goes on along the minus strand of NW_023270415.1, from coordinate 59,851,538 downwards.
AGACTTTCATTTTGGTACTTTTTTTTTTTTTTTTTGGTCAACTCACAATATCCCTATGGAATGGTTTGTTTATTTATTTATCAACAAATATTTACTTATTGAACTACTGAGCAGGAAGTTCAATATGCTCTGACTCAATATACCTAGCGGTATAGTCAATACCCTTATAGCATTTCAGTCTGGTAGGGAATAATGGTATTAATCAAAGAATTACACTTAAATAATGTGAACCGACTGTGAAGGGAACAGTCAGAAAATTGCACATCATATGGTAAGGGGGGGATCACAGATAACCTGGAGGGAGCATGTCAAGGAAGAGAGAGAATACCAGATCCAAAGAGATTAAATATTGGGTGGAACATCACCATGGACTCCCTTCATTGATTCATAACCAGACTTCCCACACATGAAAAGCAAATAGAGAATATGACATGGTGATGGAGTTTCTTTCTTTTATGGTAATATATATTTTTTAAGATTTTATTTATTTATTTGAGATAGAGAATGAGACAGAGAGAGAGAGCATGAGAGGGGGGAGGATCAGAGGGAGAAGCAGACTCCCTGCTGAGCACGGAGCCCGATGTGGGACTCGATCCCAGGACTTCAGGATCATGACCTGAGCCGAAGGCGGTCGCTTAACCAACTGAGCCACCCAGGCACCCTATGGTAATATTTTTAATTGGTACAAATTGCTGAAGAAAAAAAGCATACCAATTCACAAAATAATCTGTAACGATGAATTTGTTGTAATGAGATTGCACCTTCAAGTTTTCCTTAGAAACTCAGAATGATGATTCAGAGAGGTAGTTTCATTTGGGTTGTGATTTAAGTGGAATTTTTTAAAGTATAGTGAAGTATCTTGAGTTATAGTGATATAATATGCAATTACATTTAGTGATAATGCTATTGTAGAAAATATTCTCATAGTACTTTCTGTGTGTTTAGACTAATTCCAAAATGCACACTGCAAATTACTGTGTACACAACCATTTCATAGTGAACTCATGAGGAAAATTTGAGAATTTAAAATTGTCTCAAGTGGAGGACCCAGAGCCCACACAGTTCCTTGATTTGTTCCCCTGATGTTTGCAGCCAACGTGTGTGTTTGTGTGTTGAAGTCTTTTCTGTCTGAAGCAGGAAGAAAGAGTCTAATGAACAAGAGTATAGGAACCTGACTGAGTGTATCTAAATCCTAGTCTCAGAGCTCTGGCTTTGTGAATCTGGACAAGTTTATTTATCTCTTTGATTCTGCATCTGTAAAAGTGTTAATCATTGGTTATTACAGTGATTAAGTAAACTTAGTTTATCCTACGTCTCAATGATTTAAAGATCAAAAGAGAAGGCATTTCCCCATACCATATCAGTTTTATAGTAACCCATTATGAATTTAGCATTCATTAATTTATCTAAACTATTTTTCATCAAGTCATTGGCTGAAATACCCTGGGACTAATGAGTCGTATAAAATCACCACTAGATGTGGCTTTTTTTCTGCCAGGCAACATTTTAAGAATAAAATTGTGTGCAAAGATAGATGAGGAGACAGTTGAGGGGTTAGATTGAGGAAGATGTAAGATGTAAGTAAGGCCCTTGGTCAGGGTCTTTCCTCCACCCTTGGAAGTCCTCAGGGCAGTTGTGATGGATCCTCTCCTTTGTCTCTCTCAGTAAGAGACAATAGGAATCTATGGAAAGAAGATGAGAGACTTTGAATGGTATTCTTATGAAAGACTAAGTCATAAGTGTCATACCTGATTTCATCCTATTTTCTCCCACCAGACCTTTTTCTGTTCACCTAAAGTGAGCCCTATCTCCATTATTTGCTCTGTCTCACACTGTATAAGTTAACTGATTATACCTTGCTTCGAAACCAAAGAACTCACATGTCCAAGGAATGGGATCCTGAGGCCATTCTCATCTTGAATTCCAATCTGTTAGAATTATAATGTCCCCTGATTTTCCTTTATGGCTGATGTTTAGCATCTTGGCTTTTTTAGCCCCAGAGTTGAAACGGTATAATGCAAGGGGCATTGGGTTTAGACCCAGAAGACAGTTTTGCTGGAATTACACTATGGGAAAATTATTTTACTTCTCTGTGTCCAGCTTTATTTCTTCTCAGTTTTAATGTCTTTTTTTTTTTTTTTTTAAGTAAGCCCTATGACATCATAGGGGCTTGAACTCATGACCTTGGGATCAAAAGTTTCATGCTGTCCTGACTGAGCCAGCCAGGCACCCCCTTCTTTTCAGCTTTAATATGGAGATAATATTACGTCTCCTAAGACTGTCTTGAGGATTAAATGAGTGAGAGCTGTGCATGTGGAGGAAAACAGTAGACACTCCTGAGCATTTAACTGAATTTGAATTTTAAGTGACCTCCCAATAAACAGTCAGACTTTCCCAGGCTGACTACTCTGTATTCTCTCCTCTTACGAAATTTTGTGTTATTTCCCCTTAAAATCATCTTCTTAACCCTTATTAAATAATATTTTAAGATAACCTAAGTAAAAATGTTTTTAAAAGTCAGTCCAGAGATGATTTTACTGAAATTCTGCCTCATCTCCTCATAATTCTAATTATTTTTTCCCCAAACATCTTTTTTTTTTAATAGCAGATTTTCAAGGCCATAAGTTTTCCATACAGAAACTAACCAATTATTTTTTTAACATAACCTTTCATAATAAACAAGGAGCTGGTAGAATTTCCCTTGGTTTGTAATGGGAAACTGCGAGCTGTCAAGATTTATAGTGGTAGATTGTTCCTATATGAGAGATGCTTATTTAAAAGTGGGATAATTCAGCAAGAATTTATACATCCACAAAAAGGTTGTCATATTTAAAATATCTGCTTTATAAAATCCTAATCTTATTCCAAACTGTATTGCTTTTAGATCTCTTCTGGATTTTTTTTTTCTTTTCAAAAAGAAAAGTTTTTAACCTGCACACACACAAAAAAATTATAATGCTTTATGGTCGCATGCCAGGTTTATTAAAACAAATGAGTAAGTGAGCAGTGTTACTCTGACAAACCATTTACTACCATTGACAGCCCTTGTTATGATTTTGACTATTCTAAAAGATCAAATTCAATTTCAAAAGACAATGGTTTGCCAATATTGACAGAATCCAAAAGGACGCGTAAGGGACAATACTAAAATGAACATTCCAAAACTATTTTGAGCAACGCCATCATTTGTGGAGTAAGTGCCTGGTTTCCAAATCAGACTACCCTGAAGTGGACAGCCCTCATGGGATTATATGAATCATGATGTTCTTGTTGTTTTATAAAAATTAATTGCTTCAAAGTCACAGCTCACATAATAGTTGATTTCTGATTTCATGAAAAAATTCAATCAGTCATGTAGTTGATCATTTTGGAGAACTGAGTTCCAAGGAGTCCTGAAGAATCCATCAAGCCTTATTCTCCAGAGTAGTTGGAGGTAGTGATGGGGAACTGGTATTGGGGAGGGCCTGTGGCATCTTCCCAATCAGATTTCACCAAAGCAGTTCCACTTTTACTTACTACTTAGTTTGACTTTTTGGGCCTCAGTAAGAAAATTTTCTGTTAATATAAAGTTTCATGCTGTAAAATTTGAAAAATGAACGAGTTTTATCATGACCCTATTTAAACAGTTCCTAAAGTCATTGAATGCCCAAATGAGAATCTTTACAGAAATCACTTTAAATCAGTTGTTTCTCCTTCACCTGGAAGAAAAATGAGAATTATTTCATATCCCCAAATAAATACAATGTAATAATAACACAGATGAATGTCTTTACTTATTTACTAGCATCTCAGTGGATTAGAATAAGATAGTCAACTCTGTGATTTTCAGTTTGACTACCAAGAACTGTTGACAGATTGGCAACCAAGTGGCAAATGACAACTAACTAAATACAAATAGTAATAATGGCTTTATATTGGACCTATAATAGGATATCTTTTAGATGAGATTTCCCCATTGCAGATATTGGCGTTCTCTCTCAGCTTTTCATATGGCGTTTTGTTGTTTTGTTTGTTTCTGTTTTTGGTCATCTTTGTCAGAAAATGGAGAAACATCATCTTACAGCCATTGCTTACCGACCGTAAGAGCCGCCATTTCTGGGGCTACCATGTGTGAAATGCTGGCTCCATCTGACCTTGGTCTTTGATCTATATGTTTAGAAGAAAACCCACCATATCGGGCATAATGGCAGCAATGCTGGGCATAGTGGCAGAAGTATATTTGATGTTTACAGCAAAGAGAAAGTCAGGGTTTGTTTGTTCAGCGTTCACTTCATTGCCCCAGAAATTGAAATACTTGGTTATCATCAGAATCCATCTTACACAAGTAGCCATAGTTCAGTCTCCTCCTACCTTTTCCTTTCTGGGTGAGTGAGTCTTAACTCTAACATGAAAGGCATGAGGACGATAAGCCATATGTATTCCTATCCAGCTATCAGTGGCTTAGACATCATTGCACTTAGTGAAAAGAACGAAAGATTTGGGGAGAGAAAGATCTGGGTTCAAGTCTCGACCATCTATCTTGTAGAGTTAGTGTGAGGATTAAATACCATTAAGGACAGACTAAAACAAATGGCTGCTGACATTATTATTTTGTTAGTAAAAAATCCTCTCAAACACTCGGGAGGATGACATAATATGTGTGAAATCTAAGTAAATGTAGCCCTATTTGTAGCTTTTAAATAAGCTCTTTTAATGTCATGCTGACAAAACCTATGATTCCTAGGAGTTGTTTTAGTTACTAGACTATTTTGCTGCTGTGACTTGAACAGAAAGTCCTTGGAGGAGGAGGGTGAATGGACGTTATGAAGGGCCAACGCCGGAATAACTTCTCACTGTCTCACAACATTTTGTAGTTCCCTTTTTGCCTAAAACAACAGATTACTTAACAAAGTCATTTATGAAAACTCAGTTGATAGCTGCCCTCTCCCTAATTTGACAGTTTTAAACATAGTATTGTTCTAACTTTACCAACTGTTACGTTCATCAACAAAAGCAAACAGGCCTGAATGCACGATGTCATCCTGCTGGGTTTATTTAACGCAAGTATAGATCCATTTGTAAGTAAATTTTATCTAAACCTGTGCCTAGTATCAATCTGGTCTTATAAAAGATCAACAATATGAGACGTATTTCTAATATCTTGTGTTTATCTGATGTTCTGAAGATATACCCCAGTGCTGAGATAGAAAAACATTTCATCACCTTTAGTTGGTGGTTTCTTTTCCCTACTCTGTGATGCTTCAATTTTAAGGCTTGTTTTATAAGTTCTGTTTGGACACTACGTTAACCCTCAGGCCACAGAGTATTGGCAAACGGTTGATTTCGTTTTTCCCATTGGCATAGCTGCCGTTCACAGCAGCTCTCCCTCCCTTTCTTTTGTTTAAATTGGCTGCAGTGTTTCTTGCTTAAGGGATTTACCAGAATGTGGCCATACCTGGGACTGAGCTAAACTCAGGATAAAGAACTGGAATGGGAAGGCTATAAACTGACCACTGGATGGGTAACATCATTCTTTCAACTATTCAGAAAAACACATGCACACCATGAGCCCTGACTTTCAGAGATGGAAAATGAACTGAACATATGGTAAAGTTAAAAATTAATATTAATAAATGGAAAAGCGATTTCCCCAACAGACATTTCATTTTAAGATTGTCCTCTACTGGAATGATTTATTTGACTCTCTAATCTACTTGGAATGGGCAACAGGCAGAAAATGGTAAAGAACACTCAAAGGAGAAGCAAGAAAGCAATGACTATTGTAGCTTAGAAGTATATAGATTCAGATTCTTCTTTGAAGGGTATTTACACAGTTTGCTAAACAAAACAAAATAAAACAAAAAAAACTTGATTTCTCCCTCTTCTGAGTTTCAGATTAAATAACGTAAGAAAAATGCTTAGCAATTCAAGGCTTTATTATAGTTTATTTATGGCTTTATTAGCATATTTATTAGTCAAAACGAACATGAGATGGAAAAGGAAACAGACCTGGCTTGTGGAAAAACTAGGTAAACCAAGACAATTCTGCAAGTATCTGAAAGAGTTTTATGGACTGTGTCAAATGCAGCACTTGTAAACTTAACAATAAATACTATACCTAGACCAATGTAGACTCTTTTCTATATCTGGATGACATCTCATAATAGTATAAATCTGAAAACAGTAATGGAATTGTTAATTCAGTGGTTGTTAAATTGTATAATTTCAGCCTTTACCAAATCCACCAAAAGTGCCCCTATCTCCCCTGCTTTCCATCTGTCTCCTTTACATCATTATAAACAAAGATTTCAAACAAGGCTGATAATTGTCCTTCAGTAACGTATTAATTTTTTGTCCTAGGGTTTCCGATTTGATAGTCTGTTGGCTGGTAACCAAAACTGATTGATTGATATGGCGATAAAACTGCAAAAGCAAGCAGACTCTGATCACGAGTCAGTAAAGATAGTTGTGTAAATGTAACATTGGCAGTAAATATTGGCTATAAACTGACGCTATCACTAGTTAATTTAAATAACAAACTTGTTTATTTGAACCTTATTAGCTATGTCAGGAGTACACAAAGGATGGTCCTGGGGACCCTAGAAGTCCCCAAGATCCTTTTAGGGGATCTGCTATTTCCAAATAATACTAAAAGTGATGTTCATTTTTTGCTCTCCCACAAGTGTACAGTGGAGTTTTTCCAGAGACTGCCCAAAATTTGATGGCATCATCTTTCTGATGGCTAATAACAATATGTGTGCTTGTGGATTCTTGTGTTTAAAATTTCTGTTTTGGGGTGCCTGGGTGTTTTCTGCTTTGGGGTGCCACGGTTAAGCATCTGCCTTTGGCTCAGGTCATGATCCCAGGGTTCTGGGATCGAGCCCCGTTTCAGGCTCCCTGTTCACTGGGGAGTCTGCTTCTCCCTCTGTCTCTCCCCCCACTCGTGCTTGCCCTCTCTCTCTTTCTCTCTCCCAAATAAATAAATAAAATCTTAAAAAAATTTTGCTGTTTTAATTTTGGGTACAGTAAATAGTTACGGATAACTGTAATCCACATAAACAAAATCCCTTCGGAGTTCCTCAATAATTTAAAACATGTACTGGGGTTCTGAAATCAAATACTTTGAGAATTTGTGTTAAGCAACATAATAGTAAAAAATGGGTAAGATGTAGATGTTACCTAGGCTTTGTCTTAGTGTTTTCCTAGATAGTACCTGAGACAGGAAGAAATTCTTTTTTTTTTTTTTTTAAGATTTTATTTATTTATTTGAGATGGAGAGCATGAGAGGGAAGAGGGTCAGAGGGAGAAGCAGACTCCCTGCCGAGCAGGGAGCCCGATGCGGGACTCGATCCCGGGACTCCAGGATCATGACCTGAGCCGAAGGCAGTCGCTTAACCAACTGAGCCACCCAGGCGCCCAGGAAGAAATTCTTTTTTTTTTTTTTTTTAAATATTTTATTTATTTGACAGAGAGAGACACAGCGAGAGAGGGAACACAAGCAGGGGGAGTGGGAGAGGGAGAAGCAGGCTTCCCGCCAAGCGGGGAGCCCAATGTGGGGCTCAATCCCAGGACCCCGGGATCATGACCTGAGCCGAAGACAGATGCTTAACGACTGAGCCACCCAGGCACCCCAGGAAGAAATTCTTAAGTCTATTATTTCTAGTGATCGATTCAGTCCATTCTTCATCATTTGGGTTTGATGGCTGTGTTTTTAGAGCTAAGTTCTCTCTGTGCTCAGTGCTTTAGAACCAACAGTTCTGTGTAAATGAAAGTGCTGGCCCTGGGATGCATTATGCTAAATTTGTATCTCTCAAGAGTTGTGTGAAGAGGAAGTTTCCACATTTGCATTTATGAGAATATGCTACTTGATAGTGTTAATAATTGGCCTGTTGGAGGTGGTGAGGTAACATTCTTACTCCTGTGGCATGTACTCTGATAGAAAACTAGCAGAGGGGGGCGCCTGGGTGGCTCAGTTGTTAAGCGTCTGCCTTCGGCTCAGCTCATGATCCCAGGGTCCTGGGATCGAGCCCCGCGTCGGGTTCACTGCTCCGCGGGAAGCCTGCTTTTCCCTCTCCCTCTCCCCCTGCTTATGTTCCCTTTCTGGCTGTCTCTCTCTCTCTGTCAAAAAAAAAAAAAAAAAAAATCTTAAAAAAAAAAAAAGAAAGAAAACTAGCAGAGGAATCAAGGAAATATAGAGATTACCACTTCATAATACATATAATACTTGGTTATGGAATTTAAAAACTGTCGATCTCAGAAGAAAGGACATAAAAATATAGTCCTAATGATGGAGTTTGTTTTTTTTTTTAATTGATAAGCATTGGGGTTTTAAAATACATTTCATAAATGGAACTTAAATCTTTCACTTAAGGCCTCAGTTATATCTTGCTTTCAACAAACATTTATCGACATCTACTGTATATGCTCAACATTTCGAATGCATAGATAAATACTATATGGGCCGTCAGAGAGCACATAATTTACAACCCCAGATGCAAAGTGACATAGAAGCAGAGATGAGAGTCTTTTATTCTGCCCAGCATTACTAAAGAAGATGTCACAGAGAATGTATAGGTGTGGAAGATGAGAACTCTGTTTCAAGTGAGGGAACATCATCCATGAAGACATAGATGTATTAGAATTCTTGGTATATACAGGGACCAACAGCCAATTTAAGTAGGTTATATGGGTAGTGGAAAGAAATGGGTTGGAAATTTAGGTTGGGATCAGATTGTGAAGAGATTTGTAGGCTATTTTAAGTGGTTTGAATTTTATTTGATCATCCATAAGAATTGTACACCCAAAGGTCTTGCAAGTGACCTATCACACCCAAGTGATAGTAGGGTAGGATATTATCCCTGTCCTTCTGGAGTTCTGTCTTCTAATTTTGAAGCATGTTGTTTTCTTGTCTTTATTACAGTGATGTGCTGGAGCAGGTATGAAATGTAATTATTGATTCTCAACCTCGAGTTCAGTGATTTTGTATTGGTATCTTCAAATCTAGCACAGTGGAAGTATTTATACCATGGAAATTGGCAAATGTGACAAATCAGAGTATTTTCTGTTCTCTCTCTCTCTTTTTGTTTTTTGCTGTCTACCAGCACACCACTGTTTTCCATTTGATGAATGTGGAAAGGATTACTTATTTTTCTACCTTTCTAAAATTGAGTAAGTAGCCCAGTAATGTTAACTGATAAGTGCAAATTTGAGAAGACCATGTGGACTGTGGTGAACAGCAGTGTGAATATCCTACCTTAAATAGAATAGCAACCTCTCTGCCCCAGTCTAGATACAGAAAACGGCCCAGTATTTTCAGACATCTCAATTTAACAGGTAAAGACGGAAATCTACATATATTGAAATAAACACTCTCGATTTTTCAATATTAGAAACTAATTCAATAACAGTAGTAATAATTACCAATAAGCTAAATTTCAATCTGCCTTTGCTGGAGGTAATGAGACGTCATTAAAGGTTTTTAAGTGGCATGACAACACGATGGGTTTTCATTTCAGAAAAGCAAGTCTGGAGGATATGTGGAGGACAGATTGAAAAGAATAGAGGCTAACAACAGGAACTCCAGTCATGGGGATGGTGAAGACGGATTCTGTAGCATCAGGGAGAACCATCTTGAGGGCAAAGTCAAGGGTTCCATCCCTCCATAAACCAGTTACATTGCTGTTTTCCAGCAGTGGTCTATACATTTCATCCCGACAAGCTTTTACCACAGGCACACTGAGATTTAGTCAACAGAGTGATTGAGGACCAGTTTTCTGCAGGGAAACTCTCAAAGCAGACACCCAAATGATGGTGGGTCAGTAGATTTATCTTCATAAAGAACAGCATTAATATTGATTCCATTGCTTGGGTACCTTTGGAAACAGCAGAGCAGATGCTAATGTGAAAGCTGTTACCTAGATCAAGTTCACTGACATATTTGCTTTTCAGATTTAAGCCCGGATATTGGCAGATGAGTTTATCTGTGCTGCATACCTGATTACTGTATTTCAACAGGATGAAAGATTTAAAACAAAACAAAAGTGCTTTTGAGTGCTCTGCAAAGTCAGTGAAAATGGGGCCTTGGCAAGAATTTCCTCCAAAAGATGCCCAAATTCCCCCTCATTTCTACTTTCCTTACTGGTTTGGGTAAATAAAATATTTATGATTTTGTAATAAACCTCCTGAATACTAAGCTCTTTCATACGTCCACAAGGTGTGGGAATCTTCAGAAGGACTGAAAATACCAAGACTTTTCCAAGGCCCTTAAATGGGATTCTGCTACTCTTGGGTTCCCTCCTGATGTTCTCAGTTTCCAAGAAGCCTAAATTACTACCTGATTGGAACAGCTCAGCCAAGGACATACAGTCTTTTGTTGAGTTTTTTCCTTTGGGAAAATACCTAGACCGTGTCCTTGCAAAGAAAATCTCCATATTAAAAATTATCTCATGTTTTGTTTCCAAATTTATAATGACTGGATTCTGTTGACTACATGGTCAATTTAATTAGCTATATTGGGTCTTTTAAATTATACATATATATGGCAACTGCGTTTGCCACTACTAACATTCTTTGTCATTACTGTTAATTCTGGTCCCAACTCTTTCTCAACTGAACACAAGGAGCATCATACCAACTGCAGGGCACCTCGTGCTTCTCTGGACTCCAGCTGCCCCCAGGCTTTCAGGCTCTCAAGCGCTTATTTCCATGCCTTCGTTTTTTGCTATGTAAATTGGGGCAACATAGTAGATGCCTAATGCTTCTGTTGCGAAAATTAGTTGAGAAAATGCACATAAAAAGGTTGGCAGAGTGTCTGGCACACAGAAGATATTCTAAAATGTTGACTATGTCAGTATTCCCTGGGAGCATCATACTCAAGATTGCACTTTTGTTATAGGGGATACCCATAGGACAACGTCTGCAAGGGTCCTGGCCACAAAGCTTCCATGCCTCCTCCATACCCTCTCCCTGTGCAGTCAGAACAAGTCACCGTCTTAGAACATTAGTTTGTTCATCAACCAGGAAGCCCTTCCAAGCCTTAATGTTGAGAGTTTTTATTACGTATGCAAGATTGATTAAATCATTGGCCATGTGAGTGAATTCAGTCTCCAGCCCATCACCTCCTTGGAGATCAGAGATTGGTGAGGCCCAGAGTTCCAACCGTCTAATTACATGGTTGGTCTTTCTGGTGACCAGTCTCCATTTTGAGGCTATTTAGGGGCCCACCATGTGTCACCTCATTAATATAACAAAGATACTCCTATCACTCTGGAAATTCCAAGGGTTTTTGAAACTCTGTGCCAGGAACCAGGGATAAAGACCAGATATATTCTTTATTATATACAGAGAACATTTAAATTGTGTTATTCGATTGTACTTTCAGCTTAAATAAACATACTGAACCAGTTTCCCACTTTGGAGGCCAAGCAATACTTTGCTTCTCTTCTAACTTTAGGTGAGTTCCCAGCCCCAAAATGTGTATCCTGATCTGCCTCCTCTACTTAAGATTGTTAAGCTCAGTTTTCCAGGATACTAACCATCAGTCCCCAAATTCTTGTTCACTGATTCTTCTGTGAGGACTGTTGGATTCTCTTGGGAATAGGACATATGGTGGACTGTTTAGATAGCTCATGGTTCTTCAAACACAGGTAGATTAGGATCCTTTTAGGGAGCCTTGCTACACAGGCAGGACATCTCTTTGGAGCAGACCAGTTCAATTCTCCTATGCCAAGCCATCTTACAGAGCTTCTAGGTAAGACACTGTTGTTGTTTAGAGGAGCAACTAGGCCACTAGGTACATATCAAGATGCCTGCCAGGGAAAACTGACTCAAATCTTATGGGCTTAGGTGGACTGCTATATACCCATGTGTTCATCCAGTTATACTATTATAGGATAACAAACATTCCTTGATCACTTTTTAAAATGTCTTTTGTCTTATTTCTCCCATGGAGCTAGAAAAAAATCCATTTGCAATTTTTAATATCATGTGCTAATTTCACTAATCCTGGAAAAACTGGCCACATTTTTAGAAAATTAGCATCCCAAAGAAATGTTGATTTCTTTGGAATTTGGGATGTAGCTGCAAGTTCTTTTATTCATTTGCACCAATTCATATCTAGTGACATGTGTGAATTTTCCAAGTACATCAGATGCCATTTGCTCAATAAACGGTATTCTCTGACTCCAGAAAAATCAATAGTCTCATCTGTTTGAGTACTTAACTTCAGAAACCCTTTGTTTACTCTGACCTTCCATAGGATCAGGTTGACACATGGATGCTTAATCAAGTACTTAAAACAAGCATAAATAACAGAGACTTCACATGTCTAATATTCATAAACTTCCAGATTTGTTTTTCAAGTTTTTTTACACTAGAACATCTAACAAAGGTCATTTAGGACATACTTTAAATTTTAACACTTTAGCTTTAGTTCTTGAAATGGTTTTGGGAAATCATACACAGGGCATTATGTAACTCTGGGGTGATGTAAGCAGATGTTTTATATATTTGCATAATTCTATCATATATTTGTATAACTCTAGAGTTAAGTAGAATTACCCTGTTAAATTTCAGAAACATTTGTGCAATTCTTTTCTTTCTTCCTGTTTTTTCTTCTTGCTTCTTAAAAGTCAAGAAATTTTAGTGCTTAAAAAAACTGGATTTTCAACACTGAGATCATAGTTGTATAACACCAAACACAAATGGAGACATAAAATATATTAGGAATGAACACTTAAAAAATTTCCTGGAGTGGCTAAATCACAGAACTATAAAATTTCTGTATTGGAATAATCTCCTGAGCCTTTCACTAAAATACAGAAACTTCTTCTATAGCAAGATCAAACCAAGCTCAAACTTCAAATTTGCCTCTGATAAGAAGGATGGCAACTGAACACATTGGAATATATTTTAAAATCTCATTTAGGGTAGAAGTGTATTATTGATTCTAGTTTTGCATAGTTGATCAGCCCTTTATTCATAGACTAGAAAATTTTTATTAATATATGTTTTTAAATAACAATTTTTGTTTGAAGAAAGGGTGCTTATCCTATTTGTTTCTGTTTTTATTTTGTTTTTGTATGTAAAGTGGTTGCCTTTATCCAATATGGCTCTGGTGAGTTTTGAAACTAAAGTTTTAAAGAAAAATGATACCTGTAATCACTCACTATTTATTCCTATATAGAAAGAATCAAGTTTGCACAAAATTTTGAAATCTGACATTTTTAGGACATAACATGAATTCAAAATAAAGGCAATAGATGAATTGCATGCTAAGAATAAAATAGTACTTTTATCCAGACTGCTATTTATATATACTTTTTAAGAAACACTATAAAAATGTCATAAATGTAGGGCAAATTTATCTAATAATAAAACATGAACATAGAGATTTGGAAGCCTTTGTGCAATGATCACAGTGATGTGTCTATAGAGAAAAAAAAGTGACCCCCATCAGTGTAATTTCACCCCATTTCATTTAATATATGATTATTTTATTTTATTATGTGCTTAGAATGTTGTTGGGTGCTGTGGAAATGAAAATATAACTCCAATGATAGGCACCAGCAGCTATTTGCCATCTACTGTGAACCAATAAACTGCTAGGTGCATCACATAAATACCTTATTTTTCCTACTTTAGGCAATTGAGAACCCGTGAGATTAAACCACATGACTGGGGCACACAGTTGTGACACATCATGTTTTTAGCCCAGGTCTGTCAGCTTGTGAAGCACTCTTTGCATATTGTTGTATAAGGCACTGTCCCTGTTCAAAAGGGGCTCATAGTCCTATTGGTGACATTGCAATCACACATGAAGCCATCAGAATTGCATTCAGATCAGGTACCAGTTTAAATGGTATTGATGAGCATACTAATTCACTGAAGAGTCCTCTCTTCAATGATTTCTTATGTTTAATTTCCATTTATGTCTCAAATTTTCCTTTTAAAATCATATGCTCTTCATAACATTTTCAATTAAAACTCTCAGTGTAGAATATTTGACATTACAGAATGGCACACGTGTTTTGTGGTTATTTTATAATCTTCTGATTTTACTTCCCTCTCAGTATGTTTATGGAACAACATGGAGCAGTTTATCTACCAGAAGTTTTGCAGGAGAAAAGTAGTCAAAGCAACAGAATAATTGTATTTATCAAGGCAACAAAGAGTCCTGGGGTGACAGGTTCTTCTTAGGGTGACATGGATAGCTTGGAGGTTGAGAGAGGAAAGTCTAGAAGTTAGTTCTGGCTAGGAAGTTGAGTGGCAGGGTGATGGTGAGGTGAAGAAAGTGAACAGGGAAGGAAGATGAGACAGCTTGGGGATATGGAGAAACAAGAGTTTGCCTTAGCTCCTACCCTGCCTGGGAGCTGTGGGCAAAAGGGTAAGTGTCTGAAGAGGAATGTTAGTTAACTCTGCTGCACCACAAGTGAGCAACACATCTGTATTAGTCAGCATTCTCCAGAAAAACAGGACCAATAAGATGTGCGTGTGTGTGTGTGTAAGAGAGATTTGATTTAAGGAATTGGCTCACACCATTGTGGGGGCTGGCAGTCTGAAGGGCAGGCTAGCGGATGGAGACTCAGGTAAGAGTGGATGTTGTGGTCCTGAGTCCAAAGGCAGTCTGGAGGCAGAATTCCCTCTTCTTTGGGGGACCTTAGTCTTTTTCTCCTAAGGCCTTCAACAGATTGGATGAGGCTAACCCATATTATGGAGAGTAGTCAGCTTTACTCAGAGTCTACTGATGTAAATGTTAATCTCATTTAAAAAGATACCTTCACAGCCACACCTGGACTGGCAATTTCATCAAGTATCTTGCAACTGTGGCCGAGTCAGGTGGACACATAAAATTAACCATGACATCGTCTTCCAGATATTCTCTGAGTGAAAGTTCCTTTAGAATTCAATTTATGTTAGGCACCATTCTTTTTTTTTTTTTTTTTAATTTGAGGGAGAGAGAGAGAACATGAGCAGGGGAAGGGGCAGAGGGAAAGGGAGAAGGAGGCTCCCCGCTGAGCAGGGAGCCCGATACAGGGCTCGATTCCAGGGTCCTGGGACCATGACCTGAGCCGAAGGCAGATGCTTAACCGACTGAGCCACCCAGCCACCCCTTTTAGGCACAGTTCTAGGTGCTGGGGATAAGCAAATGTATAAAAGAGATGAGACCTGCTTTTAAGGTGCTTACATTCTCAAAAAACAAGTTGACGTAAATAAGCCAGATTTCAGGTTGTGAGAAGGGCAATGAAGGAAAGAGCCAAGGCGACATGATGGAATTTATGGACATGCTATAAGGGGCTGGAACCTTAGTCACTTATCTGATTGTGACTCGGAAGACATGCATTTTATATTCCAATTCAGTAGGACACTGGTAACTCACTGAAGCAAAAGTGTCATTAAACTATTTTTTTCTTCGTGTGTGTGTGTGTGTGTGTGTAATGCACTCCAGTTGTGATGTTAATTTATTTCCCCCTGCATGGGTCAGCATACTCAATGCTTTATTTGGAGTCGTGAGACGTCTCTCTGAGGAGGTGACATTTGAGGTGAGATTTAAGCCTAAGGATACAATGTGAACAGGACCGTCTGGGTGGCTGGAGCACATTGACAGGGAGAGAAGCCAGTGAAGTAAGGTTGGAGGCTGGGCTGGCGCTGGATTGCAAAGATTCACTTTTATTCTAAGTACAACGAGAAGCAATAATATGCTATTGAAAGGTTTTATATGGGTAAGTGACATCATTTAATTTATTTTTTAAAAATGATTGTTCTGGCTGCTATTTGGAGAAGGGCTTGTAGCAGGACAAGAATGGAAGCTGAGAGGCAGAGTCCAAGTGAGAAGATGATGTTAGGGGTGATCATGAGAAGTGAACAAATGCAAACACTGTAGTAAATTAAATGGTTTTAAGGGAGAGTCTTTGGGAAGGGGAAGAAAAGGAGGTTTTTAAGATATTGGATTATTATCTCTTAATTCAATTATGTCTTTTGTCACAAGTGCCAATTGAGGTTAAAACACAAATGAGCTACTACTCTTCAAAGACTCTTTTTCCCTTAAACCCCAAGTCCTAAATCATAAAAGAAAAGACCTTAATACATTTTTAGAAATAAAGTAAATTAAAGCTTTTTAGGATAATTCAAATTAGCAAGTGAAGGGAGATGTTTGGATGGGCAGAAATTTCGAGACTTCTTAATTGTCAAATCTATGACCATGTAGTCAATATATATGTATATGTATATATATATATATATATATATATATATATATATATATACACATAATGCTGGCATTGCTGATGATGTTTCATTGAGGAAATGGGGAAAAGTAACTTTCCTTTATATAAATATTTTTGACTATTTTATATTTGGGAGATCTTGATTTTCTCCTTTTCTCTTAAAAAGTCATTACACTACATTGCATTACTGATCAGTTTCTCAGTATCAATGGAGAAAAACAAAAACCCAGTGTAAAATCATTCTTGTGTTGAAATGGTTATCCAGAAAGAAGCATTTCTGCTTACATGATCATTAAGCTAGTGTTTAGTATATATGACTGGATGTGTATGTCTGTGAGTTCACGGACATTACATTGGGAAATCAGAGAGAAATTCGAGTTTTCAGCAAATACTGCAAAATGAGCTTTTCTTATTGTTTAAAAGGTCAAGTGTTGTAAAATGATTTGGAAAATGTGAAATGTAAGGATCACTATAATTATTCTCCCCAGCCCACTGCCTTCCATCCTTCACTAGATCATTGAAACAGCTTCCTAGCTGACTTCTCCACCATAAGTGTCTCTAAATCCATTCTTTGCACTACTATCAAAGTTCTCTTCCAAGGAAACAAAACACCTGGTCCTTGCCTTCAGGATAAATTCCAAACATCTTAGGAGAAGAGAACCAACATTTATCAAACACTGAGTGGGGGACAGGCTTAGGCCTAAATGGTTTATATATATATATTATTGGCCTTTTAGAATGAACCCTGAACCCCATCTCCCAAGACTTCCATACACCTTTACCTCTGGTCTCTAATTACAAGACAGATTCACACTGCATTGACAATTACGTCTTTCCAGACCTCCAGACTCAGAGCTCTTTGAGTAAAGGGATGATGCTTACTTGTTTTTGTTTTCCACTGTGATTAGCAGAGTAGCTGGGAGATAGTAGGAACTCAATAAATGAAAGAAGTTTACACTATGTTTTATAGACTCCACCTTATGTCTAAGAGTGGCCCTTCTGGAAACTTCAGAAATAATAGTTGCTAACTGCTTGTTCTCTGCTCAGCTTTCTAAATGTTTTTCTTCAGCTTACTAGCTGTGTGGATATGAACAAGTGTCCTTAAATCAAATAACGTGCCCAAATTTTGTCTAGTTTCTGTGTCCATGAAATGGGTAACAATCAAGGTAAACTTGCAGAGATCTTGCAAATATTGAATTAGGTAGTGTATATAAAGCATCCAGTACTGTGTGTCACCAATATCAATGTGCCTAATACTTGGTAGATAATATTGTGATTGTTACTTTTTAAAGGATAAATCAATATTTTAATGCTTCATAAATTTATTAAATACTTAGGTGATTCTGGCACAGACATTCAAAACTGTCTTTTTTTTTTTTAAAAGATTTTATTTATTTATTTGAGAGAGAGAATGAGAGAGAGCACATGAGAGGGGGGAGGGTCAGAGGGAGAAGCAGACTCCCCGCCGAGTAGGGAGCCCGATGCGGGACTCGATCCCGGGACTCCAGGATCATGACCTGAGCTGAAGGCAGTCGCCTAACCAACTGAGCCACCCAGGCGCCCTCAAAACTGTCTTTAAAGAAATTAGAATATAGCTACAATTAGTATCCCTGAATGTATTCCAAGTCTGAAAGAAATTAGGTTGGACTTAGAAAAATCAGGTGGTTAAGAAAAGAAAATAATATTTTAAACTTAATTTGCAAACAGGGCAGAATCCAACCATTACTATTCATGACTGTTGTGTTGGAAAATCTGGAACTTCTTTTTTTCAACTGATAGATTTTTCTAAATTTATATGTTAAGGTTGCCTCTGAGATCACATTATTTTAATGATTGTCATTATTATTATCCATTTAAATACAGTGGAATTTAGTTTGAAGAGAAGCTATAACCTTTCTTTATTTTAATTCACATTCTGTACAGGAAAACCATGACTTGCAGGTTCAAAGGAGAGAGCCTTGAAAAGGGCTTGTAAAAGGCCTCATAGTCTTCTTGGACATCAAATAGCTCAGCAAAACAGCATTATGATGATTTAAATGTAAATGAATTAGAAACATATGGATCACATTCTCTTGGAAATACACATGGGTTTGGAAATTAAGGGGGAACTGCCTGACAAAATGCACTACACTTCACTTACCACAAAATGTTTGAATAATGGGTTGCATTTTTTGCCAAATCCTGAGGCCATGGGTTCGTCCTATGGATATTTTCACAAACCCTGTGGATCTTGAGGTTCCTTGCCTTTGAGAATGTTGTGCCCCATCAAGATCAACTCCTGTCACTATTGCTTCTGTCCCCTATTTCTCACCATGCACAGGAGTGTGCAGTTATGAAAGAGAGATCAGTTTCGAGAGCATGGAAGGAATGGGGTGTAGGGGGAGGATGTAGTTGGAGTTTCTCGCTTCCCTTTCTTCTTCTCTGTTTCCTCTTTTTTCTCCAGCATTTTTCCTTCACTCTTTCCATCCTTCATTTCTTCCTTATTTTGTTATCTCTTTCCCCCCACCCCACTTTTTCTTCTTTCTCTCTTACGCAGAAGAATGGATAAAAACAGGATGCTTCTAAGGGAAAGCTTGCAGTAGCATGGAGGGATGAATTATCCATTGTCTTGTCATTTCTTTTCTTCAGGATTACTCCCCGTAAGTTCCATCAGAGAACAGAAAAGTCTGAAAGTCTTCCTCAGTGGATCACTTAGCTTTGGCATAAGCAGAAATGTTTGGACTTACTATGTTGTGTTTTAAACATTTTAGCATCTCATGAAAGCGTCGCCCTGATTTAGCTTATTTTAGAAAGCAATTTATCATTATTAATATAGATTCCAGGGATAATTAATTAATTTCTATAAAATGAGTTGACACATGAAATATCAGAGACCTAAGGCTAATGCGTTGCTGCCCAGCCTGGGTGAAAGCAGGTGTCACAGTAACAGGAGCCGGCTTTTGTGTGTGTGTTACAAAATATACTGCCTCTTGATAAGCAGCTACAGAATTGATAGTTAAATCTATCCGCATGGATTTGCTTCCCATATGGAACTAATTGCCTCTGGAATAGCTAAAGCCAAAAGATCTCTACGATTTCAAAAGCTTCTCTTATCTTCCCTCTCGTATGGCTGTTGACAGGAGCAAAACACATCTATCCTCATTTATTATATTGGTCTCATCAAGTGAGGACGTGTTGATGGGGGACGTTGCAGAACCAGATGGTCCAAGTTGGTCTTTTATGTTTCAAGCATTTCCCCTCCTCAGTTTTAAAAGTCCAAACAAAGGCCGTCCTGCACTTGGGCTGATCCCCTAGAATCTCTCTTCTTAAAGGACCCAGTCCAGTCCCCCTCTTGCTGGTGCTGAACAGGCCCGCCTGAAGACCGGAGCACTGGGTTTCTGTGTCTTTTAATCCTGTCACATAAGGCCTACAGTCACTTCATCTCCTTCAGTGTGATTGGACACTAACTGAAGGATAATGAGCTTTTCTGATTGTCTGGACCCTGACAAAATGACCTTGCCTCTCGCTTCTCAAGTGGCCACCATAGTACTACGTCCCCCTTTCTCCCCAAATGCATAGGTCAGAGACCTCTACATTGGAAATCCTGGCAACTAGCGGTACGTTACTCTCTCTCTCTTTGATTGTGCTAAGAAGGGCAGGGCTTGACCTGGCGTTTCTTCTCAAAACCACTGGGGAAAGTTGTGTAAAGATAAATAGGTAAGCCATCGTCACCGTCTTGTCATCTTAGTTCACATTTCTAGACCTCATACCTGTGCCAGGAATAAGTACTTTAGATGTATGAACCCATTTAATCCTCTCAGTCATCTTAGGAAACAAGGGCTGTTATCATCCCCTACTATAGAGAAGGAAAACAAAGCACAGGGAGATTAACTATCCCACAGAATCTTCAAGTCAAGAACAAGTGTACCAAATTTTATAAAGGCCAAAGGGGCAGGAAATACATAATGCAGCATGCCCTCACCTACACCTGAATCTTCAACCCGTTTTTCCCTTTTCCCAGAACAGGTGGAAAAACTTTCAGAAATGGAATGACAGCCATAAAAGCCCCACATCACGGACATGGGAAATGCTGCCTGAGGAGGGGAGGGGAGAGTTTGTCTCTGGTGCTCCTCTGACTGGGCTGCGCTGGGAAAGTGACTTACACTCTCTAAGCTGCAGTGTTCTCATCTGTGAAATGGAAATAATAGGGTACCTCCATTTAGGGTTGTTGTAAAGATTAATACATGATCATTAGAAGTATCTGTCACCAAATCATCCCTATAAAAATATGCCCATTATGATATTATTATTCCACCAAGGAATGTCCTCAAATGTCCCCCCGATGCACTGTTCACATGTAAGAAAGAAATGGGCTAAAGATGTCCATCGACAGATGAATGGATAAAGAAGATGTGGTATATATATACAATGGAATATTATGCAGCCATCAAAAGGAATGAGATCTTGCCATTTGCAACGACGTGGATGGAACTGGAGGGTATTATGTTGAGTGAAATAAGTCAAACAGAGAAAGACATGTATCATATGATCTCACTGATATGAGGAATTCTTAATCACAGGAAACAAACTGAGAGTTGTTGGAGTGGGGGGTGGGGTGGGAGGGATGAGGTGACTAGGTGATAGACACTGGGGAGGGTATGTGCTCTGGTAAGCGCTGTGAATTGTGCAAGACTGTTGAATCTCAGATCTGTACCTCTGAAACAAATAATGCAATATATGTTAAGAAAAAAAAAAGAAGAAGAAGAAGGTAGTGGGAGGGGAAGAATGAAGCGGGGGAAATCGGAGGGGTGGACGAACCATGAGAGACGATGGACTCTGAAAAACAAACTGAGGGTTCTAGAGGGGAGGGGGGTGGGAGGATGGGTTAGCCTGGTGATGGGTATTGAGGAGGGCACATTCTGCATGGAGCACTGGGTGTTATGCACAAACAATGAATCATGGAACACTTCATCTAGAACTAATGATGTAATGTATGGGGATTAACATAAGAATAAATAAATAAATAAATAAATAAATAAATAAATAAATAAATAGAAAGAAAGAAATGGGCTAGTGGATTACTCTAGAACTGTGTATTACATTATCTAATGGGTTCTTCCCCCTTAGTAGCCCACCTTATACTCAATGCATTCAAACCAATTATTTTTTCATCACATCTACCAATTCTTCTGCTTTTCCTGTTTTGGTTGGTAGCACCAGCATATTCCAGTATAGTGGTCAAAGTGAGAAACCTTGGAGTAGGCTTTTATTCTCCTACAAGACCATATTTTTCTCACCAGACCAGTCATTAAATCCTCTTGATTCTACTTTCAGAATGTCTTTCAAATCCATCCCCGTTTGTCAATAGCCACCACCCAGATTGAGATCATTTCAATAGCCATCAAGCAGTCTTTCCTATTACCCTTCTCCCCTCCATTCCATTAAGAGTACCACCAGAACATTTAAATATATATATAAAACTCCAATGATGTTATTCTCATGAATGGCTCCCCATTTCTAGAGAATGACTCTCAAGCCCGTGGTGTGTACACTATTTTTATTTGCCTCAAATATGCCATGCATGTATTTCCATACCACTGGGTCAACAGTCATACTTTGCCTTCTATTTGAAAGATCTTTCTGAGAGGACACTAAATCTCTCTAAGCTTTAGGTCCTTAACCTTCTCAGCCCCCCACCCTGAAATACATAGTCGATCAGAAAAATGTTGGGAGAATAAAGTGAGGAACACTTAGTGTAGTGTTTGACCTTGCAATGTGACCTTGGGCAATTTATTTAACTTCTCTGTGCCTTATTTCCACTTTCATAAAGTAAAGAGAGTACCTACAGCACAGAAATATGAGAATTGAATTAGCCAGTATGTGTAAAATGCTTAGGGCAGTGTCTATTATTCCTGTCTTATTTTTCTTATTATTCTTTTAACTCAGTTATAAAATGCCATTGATGCTAATTTGTGTTACAGACTGAGAAGGGTTTTGGGGGGATTTATTATAGTTTATAATGTACATTTTATACATTCCAAGAATACTACTGCATTAAAATAGCATATGTTAAGGCAGAGCCCAAAGCAGAGTCATTGCTTCATGAAGACATTCCCCATGTTCTCTGTCTTCGAGTACACTGACCTATTCTTATCTCCTGCTTCCTTAGCAGTTTGCTCATATTTCTATCATAGCACTTTGCTGGATGATACAGGAATCATCTGAATATGTGTTTGCATCTTCCACTAGAATGTGAGACAGGAGTTGGTGCCTTGTTCACTTTTTATTTCTCCTCAACCCCTATTATCCTCCCTGCCACCCTGAGATGCCACCTCTGTGCCTAGCAACCAGTAGGCATTCAATAAATGTTGACTGAATGCATTCTGAACTGGGTAATGAGCCATTGTCCCACCTTTGTGGCTGCCTTCATAAATACCTAGGGTTTAATTTGGGTCTGCAGCCATGTTGGATGAGCTTCAGAGACCAGAGTGTTGTCACAGTAGCGGGGACTCCACACATTTGGCTCCTAGAACATTTTGACAAGAAAAACGTCTGCATTTCAAGATACCTGAGGGCTTATTCCTGTTTTTCTCAAACACAGCCAGGCTTTCATGTGGTCTTACACTTGCTTATTGATACCCAGTATTTTTCTTATTGGGCCAAATGTGGCAACACGTTGTTTATTTGACACTGTGGTAATCCATTCAATTGGATGGAAAAGAACATATTAGTCAAATGAAACTGATGTCTGGTAGCCATGCACACTCACCCAAATAATCTGCCCCTGGACCCGGTTCTCCAGCTGCTTGATGCCAAGCCATATTCTCGCTCAGGGATTTATTTTCCCTGGCCCTGCTGGGATACTAAAACCAACTTTCCGATTCAGCTTCAGCCTCAGCCTCCAGCCCCTGGACAATAGCAATACTGTGTGATGGCTCCCGAGGACAGACTAAGAGGGATGACTGTTTTAACAGCACTTTATGACTCCTCAAGCTGGACTGGAAACATCACCACAAGGAGAAAAAGGTATTCGCCAAGGAGAGGGGATGTCTCTGTAGTCAGAATCTGAGCTGGAATCAAAACCACAGACAGAAATAGGGCTGAGGTCCTACAGCGTCAATTCCAGGAACTGGGAAGGAAGCTTGAGGACATGGCCATCGGGCTTTCAGAAATGTGCTAATTGCGCAATATTCACAACGAACCAGAGAGAATGATAAAATAACAATGAAGAGGAGTGACTAAATCTGTGAGCTAATGATTTGGGGAACAATCCTCAAAAACTGTGGTAAGAAAGGGGAAAAAAAAAAGCATTCAGCAGCATCATGATGTCTCACTAGCTTTCTGTTTTTCTATGTTCTCCCTTCTCAGTCCCTCTGTCTCTCCCTCCTGTTTAGAGTAGCGAAGCACAGTTAAGTCTGCAGAGTATTTATGGGAGCCATGTGTGCTTTGTTATATCCTTATCCCTGACTGAAATACAAAAGATTGGCCTATATACCTAGAAATTCATTGATCTAATTTAGCTTTCAAATTGAGTGTCCAAAAAGGTCAACTCCACTTTTGAGTCTTGCTTCTGAACTACAAGTAGCATCTGAAATTCATTTCTAAAATGGCCAGTGAAAGGAACAGGATCTTGGTAGAAAAATTCTCACTTCTTATGAGCCAACAAGAAATATCTACTCATTAGCTAAGGGTCAGCAAGTGGCTTTTTCAACCTGTGTTTGGCAGGAATGTTAATATTTAGGATTTCTTGCTTAGTCAGGTCAAGTGCAAGAGGATATCCTAACGAATATGTGTGGGGAGTTCTGCCATGCCAGAGCAGGATGCCGAAAGTTTTGTATTCATGCAAACCCAAAGGACCTCCTGGAAGAAGCACTGTCAGACTTACCATTATTTCCCAGAACCAAGACTCCTGAACAATGAGAACAAAGGGTGTCTTAATCCTTGGAGCTTTTAACCTTATATGGCAAGGAACTCATTGGAGGGGAGAGGAGGAGGGCCGATATACCATATATATTTTATGCCACATATCAAAGACAATAAATTGGCTGTTACTTTTTAGAGTTGTGTTAAGGAGGATTCAGAGGCTCTGTGAAGACCCAGTGAGAAATAGTGCCATAGTCAATAAGCAACATCTGTCACTTCTGGTGTGGGTGCTTGGGTTTCATATTGCCCCAGTGGGGGAAAGAAAAGGACTTTGGGATGTGATGCTATGTGGTGCCACTTCATTAGGATCTGCTCAGTCTGAGAAACTCCAACTTTTGTAGGAGAGTAGTCTATAAAAAACAGCAAATTTCATCTCGTTTATACTAATAGTAGTACAGTAGTGTAGTAATACATAGCATAGTATGTACTAGTATATATATGTATATTATAGTAATGTGTTAGTATGTATATAAACAGTGCATATATAATATATAATGTACAATCTATTATTTATATGATAGTAATGTAGAAAAATCAAAAGAAGAATACCTTTTTGGGAGCCTGCTCAGAAAGTATAAAAGCAGTGGGGAGAGAACTCTGCCCATTTTTGTAGGGACACTGTCCTAAGAAACCTAAGCAGGTCCATTCTTGGCTTAAATAAGAGGGAACTGAGCTACAATTTAGAATCAGACATAACAGCAGAGGTAGAAATAAGTCACCCAAAGGATGCAGCAGAGGCCACCACTGAAAACTTCAAGTTAAAATGATAAAGTCAACTCAGGAGATTGTTTGAACTACCTGAGTTTGGATCACTCTAGTATTTATCCCCTGTCTAACATATTTCTGTTTGTTCCTGACATTTAGACATGCACTGTCTAAATGCAATGGACTTTAGCTATATGCCGCTTTTTAAATTTAAACTTTTTAAAGTTAAATAAAATTAGAACTTCAGTTCCTCAGTCATACTACCCACACTGCAAGGGTTTAATAGACCCATGTGGCTGATGGCTTCCATATTGAACAGCACAGATATAGAAAGTTTCCATCCTCTGGACAATTCTATTGGACAGTGCTAATCTCGACCATCAGAAAGAAAGGGAGTCCTGGCTTATGGAACTACCTTCATAGGACTAAGAAGAGAATAGTTTGCCCTACTTATTCAGAATCATTCTTCCTTTCTGCTATTGCTTTGTTGGCCATTTCTTGCCTAGTCTCAATGCTGGAAACATGTAATTAATACTGAGTTGATGTGGACCTGTTGCTGTTATGTTAGGTGTTTGAGGAGGAGGTTAAGATACCATCAGAAAGGTGATTTGGGGGATTGTCTACGGTTTTCTTAGATGTCAGTAGCATTAAATCTGCAGGAATTTGTGATCGGATATGATTCTAGGTGTTGATCTTCCTTAGCTCTAGTCTTTATAAGAACCCTTCAAGGTGGGCAATTTGATTCATTTTTAACAAATGGGCATGTTAAAATGTTAGGAAACTTAACAAAGACACACAACTAGGAAGTGATGTGAACACAAATCTGTCTGACTAATTATGGATACTTTCTGTTATAGCACATGGCTTACTAGGGAGATAAAATGTATGTACAGAGATCATTATAATAAAATGTAGAAATGCTAAGTGTCACAAGGACAGATTCCTTGATGAGGGTTCCAATTTTTTTCCTACTGACACACCTGACTTTATAGATGGGACATATGTTCTGTTACTTGTTTAAAATATGCCATTTTGCCACCCAATTATTTGGTAGGTAAATAATCTTCCAAAGTGTTCTATTTATACTCAGGAGCCCCTCATCCTACACTAACAGTGATATTGATGGTAAGGAATCTTCTGAATAGGTGGGCTTTGAATTGCATGAAAACTGTTCCTGATAATTGTCATGATATTTGCAGATTTTAAAATCTGCCATGATCCAGCTTCGACACCAGGATGTTGAAAA
This sequence comes from Mirounga leonina, assembly GCF_011800145.1. Lineage (NCBI taxonomy): Eukaryota > Metazoa > Chordata > Mammalia > Carnivora > Phocidae > Mirounga > Mirounga leonina. The sequence continues at coordinate 59,825,483 of NW_023270415.1, read as the reverse complement.
ACCAGTGAACCTATCCAGTGTTGTTAGAGGGGAAGCACTGTTCCAAAGAGAGCAGTGGATTTCCTATGCTTAGGGATTTTCTAGTCTTCTTTATTTCTTGCTTTGCCCAGCAAAACCTTCTCATTTTCCTGTGGCAGTACCCCAAGCTATTCTGACAGCAAAGCTGTTTGCTGATCAAAGAATAGGTTCATTGCCTTGAGAAACTCCTTTTTTCATCTCACCTTCCATGTTGCTTTCCAGGTGTGTGAGAGCTTATATATGTGAACATTGAGAGTCTTGCAGAGAAGTCCCTCATATGCCTGATAACATAAAATCCTAAACAAACTCTGCTTCTCTGTGATTTTTTTTCTTTTTGAGAGAGAGAGAGAATGTGTGCGCATGGGCAGGGGGTAGTGAGGGGCGCAGAGGGAGAGGGAGAGAAAAAATCTTGAGCAGGCTCCACACCCAGCACAGAGCCAGACCTGAGGCTCATTCTCACCGCCCTGAGATCATGACCTAAGAGGAAATCACGAGTTGGATGCTTAACTGACTGAGCCACCCAGGTGGCCCTATTTCTCTATGATTTGTAATGTCACCTAGAGTTAGCTGGGATAAGGGGTGTAGAGAAGAGGAGAAAATTCTTGAGTTTACACTGAGACTTGAATTTACTCTTGAATTTACACTGACACCAAGAATTTCAAAATTGATTCACAGGATTTGAGCCACTCACCTAAGCCACAGTGGCTTCAGACTTTCTGTCTTGAAAGCGGCTGAAGTCACGTTGTGCTGTATCCCTTTGAAAACATGAATGACCCAATGTCATTGTTTTGTGAGATTACAGGCTCTTAACTTCGAATTTAATTTATTTGTTTACTTTGCCTTTAATCTAAAAACATTCTTCCCATTTGTATTGCCATGCTGGAAAATGTGCTTGAAAAGTTATTTTCTAAAAATTACACAAGCAAAGAAGGGATTATTTCATTTCAAAAAACAGATTTGCCTTATTTTGGTTATGGTTCCCCCTTTTATTTTCTACCATATTTGAAAACCTGATCAAGCATCGAGGTGGTATTAGCTTTCCTAAATGGTGTCACTGGAACTTTGCATTTATAGTAGTATTGTCCAAGAAGCAAGAACAGGAGAAAAAAGAATGAATGAGATTGTCTATGCCAGGCTAACTGAAATCCAGTAGTGTTTTACCGTTCAGGTAATAGGAATTCTTGCCTATCCAGTACTTTTACTATGAATGCATTCATCATTTCCCATTTGCCGACAAAGACCAAATATCAAGTATTAAAGAATAATAGTTGTTGAAATAGTAGTAGCATTTCCATTTTGCCTATATAGGTAATAACGTTTCCTATATTTTAATACATAACTAATGAAATCTTTAAACAAAGTTTCACAGTTCATCTGTTTGTTTAAGGACAGGCTGGGAAGCAGTCTTTAAAAACATCTTTCTTTTTGCAGCTCCTTCATATGTTATCAATCAAATCAAGCATAAAATCTAAAAATATTAGGATATAATCTCTCCCATATAGCGTATTTTCAGGGAGAGTCTTATTTTTTTTCTTGACTTATAGATGTGAAACTTTGATCCATCAGAGAAAGACTATACCTCTCTTAACTTCAATGATACATGTGCAATAATAACCATAAACACTTTGAATTCAATTTCTTATTTTGTGTTGTAAGTAAATTCTCAAAGTAATTATTTGAACGAAATAACTTGTTCTTAGGTATCAATGTCCCTGTTAAATTATTCTCTATTTTTAAAAAATTCCACATTTACCATGTACTTACTATATACATCCTCAGGATTTGGGGCATTTTCAAAAACCTCTGTTTTTATTTATAAAACATTTGTTCATAATATTGTAATTAGAAGCATACACACTGGAGCCTTTCTTTTAAAACCCTTTCCTTTTTTTTTTTTTTTTTAATTCTTTCAGCACAGAGAAAACTTTCCATCACCTCTTTTTCTTTAAACTGGACAATTTAAAGGACTGCCTTTTCCAGGTGATCCGCATTGCTTATCCCAGAGAAATGTTTGTGTTTCTTTTATTTACCAACTACACAGAGTTGGCTTTTCCGTGTGATATTTTGCATCTCGCAGTGAGTGTTCGTGCAGAGAAGTACACATGACTATGCAGCTGTCACTGAAGTAGTTTCATTTTTAATCTCTAGCACATCTCTTCCCCAGTGTGTCCCACTGTTTCCATTTAGATCAAAACAAAAAAAAGCATGTTATTGTACAAAGGAGGGAGGGCCTCAGTGTGTTCAACTGGTTCTCCACTGTCACTCAATTTGAAGACAAGTCTATGTTAAAAAAAAAATCTATGGGTTTCTAAAGGTCATTTCTACGTGTGCATTTTGATGTCATTGCTAGCAGTATATAGCCATAAAAACTGAAACCTCCATTTTCCTTCTCAATCTTTCTCTCATCCTAACTTCACAGTTTCTATTACTACTGCCAACATTCTCGTTTTCCAAGCTATAAACTAAATAGTCAACTTTGATTTACAAGTCTGATTCTTCCCATGTCTAGATAGTCTTTATTTTTACCTTTTGATTGTCTTCTTGCTTTGATTTCTAACTCCACACACCCCTGCTATCCAGGTACTTACAATATCAAGCAAGTACCTTCCTATCGACTTGCTCTGCCTTTAATTCACTTTTCACCCCACCCCAGTCCATTCCACCAATCATTTGCATGCAAAGCTATCTGATGCATCTTTCTAAAATATCACTGTCCTGTTTCTCCTCTCTTGTTCAGAGCACTTTGGTAATAATTTCAAGGCCCCATCTCTTAATATCACCTTGGGGGGGGCGGTTAGGATTTCAATGTATGAATTTAGGGGTGAGGCACACAAACATTCAGACAATAGCACTATTACTTATAAAAGACTTCTGAATCTTTACAGTCTGCCAGGTACTGAGTTACATGCTTTAGCAACATAATCTAATTTAATCCTTTCCACAACTAAGTGGGTACTATGTCCATTTTTCACACAAGGAAATAGAAACTCAGGTAGATTTGAATAGCTCCCACAAGGTTACATGCTGATAGAGATAGGGCTTAACCAAAGCTATATTTGTAACCAACATTCATAATGCCTCCCACAAATCTTTGCCATGAAGCGAATTATTGCACTATATTTTTTTAACTGTGTCTTGAAGGCTTTTTTTACCATTGTCCTTTTTTTTTTTTTACACCATTGTACCTAGAATGCCCTTCCTCTGTCCAATGAAATGTCATGTATTTTTCAAAGCTTATCACAAACCTCACTTCCTTTTGATTTTTTTGGTATTTTTTAATTTAATTTTTAATATTATTTTATTTAATTTTTTACAGTGTTATGTTTCAGATGTACAATATAGTGATTCAAAATTCCATACAACACCCAGTGCTCACCACAAGTGTACTCCTTAATCCCCATCACCTATTTCACCCATCCCCCCACCCCTCTCCCCTCTGGTAACCATCAGTTTGTTCTCTGTAATTAAGAGTCTGCTTTAGGGTTTTTTTCTTCTCTCTCTCTCCCTTTTCTCTCTTCCCTTTGTTCATTTGTTTTGTGTCTTAAATTCCACATGTGAATGAAATGATATGGTATTTGTCTTTCTCTGACTAACTTATTTCACTTAGCATTATACTCTCAAGCTCAATCCATGTTGTTGCAAATGGCAAGATCTTTTTCTTTTTTATGGCTGAATAATAATCTGTGATATATCTATATATATAGATATATATACATCTTCTTTATCCATTCATCCATCGATGGACACTTGGGCTGCTTCCATAATTTGGCTATTGTAGATAATGCTGCTATAAACATCAGGGTGCATGTATCCCTTTCCATTTCCTTTTTAAAGTCTAACCTAACTACCCTATTCTAAAGGTAGACGTGAAATTCCTGAACACATGATTCAATTTGCTGATTAATTTTCAACTTCCCCATAGCAGATTTATTGTTGTCTTGTGCTTGTATTGATACTTTTTTGTTTGAATTTTTTGCATGCTCTTATGTTGTGGTGTTTATCCAGGCATATCATCAGTGGCTTGGCCTCCCTATAGTTTCTTAAGCATAGTAAGTGATAAATAAATACTTGATGATTTGATTGTTTAAGAAATTCAGTCAGATTGGGTGCCCAAACTGGTTGATCTGACTATATTGATTAATTCAGTCATGGTGATTAAGTCAGTTGTTTATATAAAAAACACCATGGCCTTGACATACTGTGACTTCAGATGCAATTTAGACATTCATCCAACAGAAAAATTATATTGGGTAATAAAATTTGGAGCATAAAAGTAAATTCTAAAATTCATAGTTTTATAGTAATATTAGGTTTGTTGTAAGTCAATGAGAATAAAATTATATATAGAAAAAAGTTTTTTTTTTTTTTAAGATTTTATTTATTTATTTGAGAGAGAGAGAATGAGAGACAGAGAGCATGAGAGGGAGGAGGGTCAGAGGGAGAAGCAGACTCCCTGCCGAGCAGGGAGCCCGATGTGGGACTCGATCCCGGGTCTCCAGGATCATGACCTGAGCCAAAGGCAGTCGCTTAACCAACTGAGCCACCCAGGCGCCCCTATAGAAAAAAGTTTTAAAAAAAATCTTTTGTGAAGAGGAAGTTAACAAATATTAAACAATACTTGGTAGGTCAAAGAGTAATTTTCTGTATATTGCTCATAGTCTGTGTTTAATATGTAATGCACAGTAAATCAAAATTGTAAGAAGAAAGCTGATACCTCCTCCCACTTACCCCCCAACATATTCAGCTATCAAATCTCTATACTACTCTCAGATTCCTTAAAGATTCTGAGTCCAACCCATCACCCAATGGAGAAAACTGGGAAACATCCTTGCCATGTTGTGATCCTTTCATACTATCATTCAGTTTTTGTTTGAACACCTCCAGTAACAGGAAACTCAATACTTTTGAGTAAGTCCAGCCCTGTGTTAGGCATTTATAATTGCTAAACAGTTTCTGATCATAAGCTTCAATCTTCCTCTCTATAACATTGCCCCAATCTCCCTTATTCTGAACAATAATGTTTTATATTAGATTAGATAAAATAAAACATACTTTCTGGATTTTTCCCAATGCAACTCCTTTATTTGACGAGACCTATTCTGTCTCTTCCTAATTGCCCCCTCTTTTCTCCCCTCCCCTCAAGGCAAAAATCTCTAGTTCATTCAACTAGTAGTCATTTGACTTAGTTTCCAGATGTCTCCCCACCCTGGACTTTCTCCTCTGGATATTCTCCTCCATCGCAAGAATACAATAAGCCAGATGTGGCCTGAGGAGGGCAGAAAACCCAGAAACTATAACTTTTCATGCTTTAGAAATGGTATTTCTGTCATTGCAGCCTAAGTTTGCATTAGCTTTTAAAACAGTAGCGTTATACTCATGGCTTTTATTGAACTTGTGGTCTAAAGCCTCAGGCCTTTTATTTTTCCTTAGGAAGTGTAGTAAAGCCATGCATTTCTCATCCTGTCCTTATGTAATTGATTTTTTTTAAAACCGTGTGTAAGGATTTTCCTTTATGCTTTTTTGACTTTTATCATGTTGGTCCCCCAGAAGTGCATGATGGGACAACAGAGAAAACCACAAGATTCTTGGCTGCTCTAGATGCTGAGAATCTGGAAAGGCTCTAGTGAATTACAATAGGAGTTCCACTCAATAAACCCCAAGCCCTATGGATATTAAAAACATAAAAACAAGCAAACCCAAAAGAAAGCCCCAAAAACCGCTTGCTGCTGGGAGCTGCATTTTACCTTCAGTAATACCAAAATGAGAAGACAAGGAGGGAAAATACCTAAATCCTCAGTAATTGAGAAATACCTACTAGGACATTGCTTTTTAGTCCCAGAAACTTCCTGCCTTCATGCACTTCGTAAGAGACCTAGTAGATGGTGACGTATTTAAAATATGATGTTTCCGTGTTTTCTCTTCTTGGGGCCAGTTAGTACATTTTCAACAGTTTCCCCTTTCCTCCATTAGCACATAAATTACCTTTTGCCCCCAAGCTCTCTGGAACTTCAACAAGTTCCACTACTTGTACTATCAAAGCTCTTGTCTCCTAGAAGCAATGCTCTCTCCTTGGAGGAAGGGGAAAAAAAAAAATCTCTCTCTTCCAAATGTCCAGATCATTGATAAAAGTAGCCTTTCCCCCAGCAATTATGTGAGTTTCCATATCCACAGCCCCTTATTCCTTCCCTACATTTCCCTCTCTTCTATTCATGATTTTATGGCTTGCTTCACTCATTCAAGATTTAATAGGAACGCTGAATGCTACTAAGCGTTGACTTAGGTGATGAGGCCTGTCTAGCATGGAGATGCCAGGAAGGTTGAGAAGCTCTCCTTCTAACTCTGATGATCAATTTTATCAGATGATAGGGGGCTGGAGGGAGTACAATATCTAAGTTCCCTTGCCTCTGGGCAAGATAACCTTTATGGTACATTTCTTGCTCCCGAGTTCCCCATGGGATCACGCTGAGGCTAAAAGTCTGTAAACATCTCTGTCTAGCTTCATCCCCTGCCTATCTAGCTTTTCTCCGAGAGTACTCCCACTTTAAATCATTTGCACACAATTTCCATCTCAGGCTGTGCTTCTTGGTAGAACAGAGGCTTTGGAATCATAGCACTTCTTTAAAAATTAAACACTGGAAGAGCAAATTCAATTTAATTCAACAAACATTTGCAGAGGATGTTCTAAAAGGCTGAATTTCTTCATTAGACTAGAAGCTTTCTGAGGCCAGGGCTGAGGTCTAATTGCCTTTTCTCCCCAGCAGCTAGCCTTGTGCCACACTCAACATATTATAACAGAATATATATATTCTCTTATGGAGGCACTATGATGAGCAAGATGTGGCCCCAACAAAAATTAAGTTTACAATTTTAGTGGGAAACAAATATGCCCCAACTCATTATAAAACAGGTTTGAATGTAGAAAGCACATAAAACCCAAATGCAAAGTCTTATGGGGCATGGAGGAGCAAAAGAAAAATTTCAATTGAAAGTAAGGTACAGATTGGGGAATGAAGCTGAATGAAAGATGCAAATGATTTTAATAGAAGAGAAAATAATTATTGCTAGCAACTATCAAGAAGTACCACCTAGGTGCTACACCTTGTGCTAGTTCTTTACATGTATTATTTTATTTTATGTTTACAGAGTATCTATGGTGTAGAAATTATTTTTAGCTGTGTTTTACCAAGGAGGTTTTGAGACATGAAGTAATGTCTAAGCCCACCCAGCTAAGAAGTAATGGAGCCTAGATTTAAGCCCCTTCCCTTAGGGAAAGATATTGCAAGAAGAGGGAATATGAAATATAGATAAACAATCAGAAAAGCTTTCTTCCAAAATGGGCTTAAGTAGATACAATAGAAAAAAAAACCTAGAAATTGGGATAAGATTATAGGAGACTTGGAATACTATGGCTAAGAAATTAGACTTTATTCTACAAACCATGGGAGAGCATCGGAAGGAGATTTAATAGGAACGCTGAATGATAATACTTAAGAAAATGAGTTCAGAAGGAGGAGAAAAGTTGAACAAGTGCCTTAGGTTCTTCAAAGGAATGTGGCTACATCAACAAATTTAATTGTATGCATATTCTTTTCTGGTCCCTTTCTGCCTGGTTTTTACTGGATCTGGTCAAGTGGTTCCTAAATTTATAAATAATTTTGTTAGGAGCCTTGATTTCCCACAATTTTGATATTATGATACTCTCTATTTTCTGTGCTACTTTGTCTTCACCTTCTTCTAAAAATCCATATGGCATCTATTCATTTATTTTGGTAACAGTATGAAGCTCTCTTGAAAAATGGCAAGTCAGTAATGTAGTGCACCACACTAAGCAAAACATTTTACTGAGTATCTTCCCCTGATCTCCCTGGAAAGATCATTCGAAATAACCTAGCAGTTGTACCTTGTTTCTGATCTGACCTTTGCTAAAGTCTTCCAAATAGCTCTATAACTCTGGTTTTCTTTCCTCTTCCTTCTCCTTCCAGTCTTTTCATTCTAGTGTTTTCTGGCTCTTTCTGTTTTCTTCTTCATTCATTATCTAGAATCTTGGAGAAAAATACTGAAGCAGGAAGGTGAAGAAGTCTCAAAAAGTCATGAGCTTCCTCTCTATTTCTGCCTCTCTCCATTTTCCTTGCTCTTACTTATTTTGCAATAAGTACTGCAGTATTTATAACCCACCTCTTCTTTCAATTGGAGAGATTGGCATTTGGAGAGATTTGCCTTTGCGGAAGGTACAGTTTCTATTGAGCTCCATGTGACAGGGTCAAAAGCTGAAGGACACCGTGATTTTTTTTTTTTTTTTTTTGCTCCTTATTGAGGCTTCACCATAGATACAGTCATTTAGAACCACTATATTCTTAAATTTCTTATTTTAGAAATTAAATATTGTTAATTTAAAAGGAACTAAAAACGTCCCAAGACTTGCTTCCTGCCATAAATACCTCCAAAGGGGGCGCCTGGGTGGCTCAGTCGTTAAGCGTCTGCCTTCGGCTCAGGTCATGATCCCAGGGTCGTGGGATCGAGTCCCGCATCGGGCTCCCTGCTCCGTGGGAAGCCTGCTTCTCCCTCTCCCACTCCCCCTGCTTGTTCCTGCTCTCACTATGTCTCTCTCTGTCAAATAAATAAATAAAATCTTAAAAAAAAAAAAAATTAAAAAAAAAAAATACCTCCAAAGGAAGTACCTGCTTCTGATTTCCATGTATGGGAAGGACTCACACTGCATCTCAGATGGTTGGAAGAGTGTCAATGACTGTGATAAGCCTTTCTGTTCTGCCAGCTGAGAAGACTTAAAGCCTATTTCTGCGATGAGGAGGCCTACGGGGACATTTTTATTCATTTTCTGTGTCTTGCATTCTTTAGCCAGCCACCTGATGTTCCTGTCATGTAGTAAATCCAGAAAATTACTGTTTGCTGAAATTTCCATTTCTTCAATTTATGTAGAGGCATAAGACAGTTGTTTCCTGAGTCTGGAGTATTTCTGATTACAAGAGACAGAGTCTGCCTATGTTTGATTTCAAGTCCATCTGGTGACAATTCTAACCTACCTTTTTTTTTTTTTTTTCTTCGATTTTGTCACTTAATGTATTGACCCAAATTTATGAGTCAGGAAAATAAATAAAGCCACAGTTAGAGAAATGGAGTCTGATGATCCAAATGGTGTGTGTGAGGCTAGAGAAGAAAGTAGAGCCAGATCTTGGAAGACAATGCAAATAATCTTCTTGCCTGGTACTGAATTTGCTCTTATTTATTGCCTCATGACCTTAGATCTTATTATTAATTTTGCCTTATGGATTAGAAAGAATTGTACAGACTAATTTTCTGTAAGTTTTTTGCTTTATAGCTAGTCAGCCTTAAACATGATTTTGTTTATTCAGACAATTGTCCCTTGATTGAGTTAATCTAACTCTAAGCCACATGTAGCTAGTGTTATAGCAAACCAAAATGAGCAAAACTCTCTAACTCTGGTATTTTTTTAAATTTGTAATTCCCAGAGTACATTGTTAGTGTTTTCATTTTATTATTATTAGTTTGATTTTGTTAATATTTTTGTGGCCACACACACACAATACAGGACACCCAGTTGAATTTAAATTTCAAATAAGCCATGAATAAATTTGTAAGTATGTCCCAAAAATTGCAAAGGAGATACTAATACTGGAAAATTGTTCATGTTTTACCCAAAATTCTAATTTTAGTGTTCTGTATCTTTATTTGCTAAATATAACAAGCTTATTTACTGGAAGAATTATAATTTCATGTAATTTTGTTCTTTTCAATAGGGTCATTTTAATAAATATGTACATTTAGCTCTTTTGTAAGTTTTTATACAAATAAATTAACAAGTTAGGGGAAAGTCATATTTTAAGCTGCATATTCTAGTTTGTGATTCTGATAATATAGTCAGTATGGTTAAAGGTCCTTTAGAAACATACTGCAGTTATCTTCTTACCTGTCTGTGACCTCCATTAATCTGTGACATCAAAAAGAGAGGGACCATACTTCATTGTTTTGTATTATATAATGTTGGCAAATATAAGGACCTCAATGAATATTTCTCTAATAGACTGCATGATTACAAAATAATAGGCTGGCCTCATGGGAAGCTTACCTGGCAAGTCTGAGGAGCTCCAACCCCAGCTGGGCTAGCTCAGGTCTCCTTGAGCACCTGCTGCCAGGCTGCCACAGACACGCAGAGACCCTGCCTTCATGTGTATCACTTCATTTGTTCCAATCTCTCCAATGCCCCATGTTTTGCCTTTTTCTCCCATTTAGACCACAACAATTTTTTTAAGACAGTGTACCCAGCCAAACTGTCTAGGTTAGTTACTACTAAGAGTGGAAACATTTTAAATTGTAATTTTTTAAAAAGTGGTCATTGCTAAAAAAAAAAGAAAAAAAAGAAAAAAGTGGTCATTGCTGATATATATGAACGCCATACATTTTAATAAGTTTATTGTAATCATTGCATTTAAAAATTCTCATAATTTTTCAATTGATTCTTTTGCCACTTTTAGGCTTAGAATTATGCCATTTACAAGGTGTAATAATTTCATCTTTTTCTTTTCATCTTTTTCTTATACCTAGGCATCTAATTTTTGTTTTATGCTCTCTTGTAATTGTCAAAAACTACCTATTAAATAATAATCATAAAAAAAAATAGTAGGCTGGCACACACAAAAGTGTGTGTGTGTGTGTGTGTGCACGCACATGCATGTGTGTGAGATTCAAGAGTGCCTAACGTGTAATGGATACTGACTTTGTACTAGCACTCTACTGAGAGCTCAGTGCCAAAATTTAGTTGCTGTCTTCTTTTTATAGAGAAGCCTTTCACTGGAGTGTGGTTCAAAACCAATCAAAGTCTATCTGTAAGAGTACATCAATCAGTTTATGTGTTGGCTAGATACTGCATCCTCCCTTTAGAGACTCCAGAAAGGATGAGTTAGTAGAAATTCTTCATATAGTCCATGTTAGTTTTCTCAAACTTCTGTTACCATATCTTCATTTCTGAAAGTCAATCTGTAATATTTGTAGCCATATAGCTACAACAGTAGCTCCTGTCCTATACTCTTTTAGAATTCTTCACTCCCCCATTGAGTGTCCCCTCTCCTCGAACCTATGTAGGCCTCCACCAATAGCATCTGACTTAAGTGACAATTTGTGATTTTCTATGCAAATGCCATAAATTTCTACCTTACTCTCTTGGGACCCTTGCTCTTACAACCCTGACCCCATGCTGTTCTTAAGCCTAATCAGCCTGTGGAGAGGCCCATATGGAGATGAACTGAGGTCCCGGCACACTGCCCTGTCTGAATTCTCAGCTGACAGCCAGTTTTAACTTATCAGTCGTGTGAAGGAGTCACCATGAAACTGCATCCTCTGGCCTCCGGTTGAGCCTCCTCAGCTGATACGATGTGACAGAGAAATGGGCCCTATCCAAATTGCAGATTCATGAGCAAAACAGATAATTGTTGATGTTTTAAGCCAATAAATTCTGCAGTAGTTTGTTATGTAGCAATAGATGACAAATAAAGATTTTGGCACCTAGAAGTAGGATGTTTGCTATAACAAAAACCTAAAACATTTGGCTTTGGCTTCAAGACCAGATAGCAGGCAGAAGCTTCAAGGGCCTTCAGCAGGTTCTTAGTGAAGCCTAAGGGCCTTGAGGAGAGAGTAAACAGAGGCATAAGTGGCCTAAAGGAGACTGATAGTGAGGGCTTTTAAGAAACTAAGGAGAATGGGGCGCCTGGGTGGCTCAGTTGGTTGGACGACTGCCTTCGGCTCAGGTCATGATCCTGGAGTCCCGGGATCGAGTCCCGCATCGGGCGCCCTGCTCGGCAAGGGGTCTGCTTCTCCCTCTGACCCTCTTCCCTCTCGTGCTCTCTGTCTCTCATTCTCTCTCTCTCAAATAAATAAATAAAATCTTAAAAAAAAAAAAAAGAAACTAAGGAGAATGTTATTGGAAGTTTGACAAAAGGAAACCTGTGGTATGTAGTGGCACAAACTTTGGCAACTTGATGGCCTGTGGTGACTTAGAAAATAGGAAAGAAACTCAGTGATATACTTGAAGATTTCCAAGAAGAATACAGAAAGTGGCACCTGGCTTCATCACACTGCCGTGATAAAATGTAAGGAAAGAGAAATTAGCTAAAGAATGAACTGTTGAATATAAACTCAAGACTTGGGGTATTTGAAAAAAAACTCTTCCTCACCTGACCTCCCTAGTCAACAAGTTCTAAATTAAGGAGGCCTTCAGGCCCAAGATTAAATCAAGGATGGGACTATTAAATCCTTTGTTAAGACCTCAGAAATATTTTTTTTTATTATGTTATGTTAATCACCATACATCATTAGTTTTTGATGTAGCGTTCCATGATTCATTGTTTGCAATATAACACCCAGTGCTCCATGCAGTACGTGCCCTCTTTAATACCCATCACCAGGCTAACCCGTCCCTCCACCCCTCTCCCCTCTAGAACCCTCAGTTTTTTTCTCAGAGTCTGTAGTCTCTCATGGTTTGTCTCCCCCTCCATTTTTGACCTCAGAGATATTTAAATATTGATAGAAATTTTCAGATAGAAAACAGGCTCCTTAAGGACCTTTCAAATAGAAAATAGGCTCCTTAAGGACCTCAGTGTATAATTTACAAATTCTCTTCTTTAACTAAGAAGGCTTCTAAGAATCTCAAAGATCTTGTTCCATAAGAGTCCCTCAGAGAACACTAGGTACAGAAGAAATTAACTCAAAAAGATTTACAGATTTATAGGTAGGACCTTACTCATATGGGTTTTATGAATTGATACATAGGAAACCCACAATATTTTTTAAAGAATTTTATCTGCTTGGTCTGAAATGAGCAGAGACAGTATGAAATGAAGAGAAGCCTTTGTCTCTGAAATTTCTATGTGTAGGAAATAGGCAAACTGCTAACACAAGCTAGTTTTTGTAGAAAAGAAAATATGACTCATAAGGCAGAACCAAGAACCCAGAAGGTGTAGCCAGAAGGTATGAAGAATAACTACCAAAGAGCTGGGCTGAGTTCCAGTCAAGGAACTGGCAACATGTACTTGGATGGACGTCCGAATTGCAAAACACCCATATCTGCAGTATGCAGATCCTATGCTGATCCTACCATTGTGTGTTGGGTATGGAAAGGGCAGATAAACTCTCTTTGATTTTCAGGTTTGGGGTTGAGAATAATAGTACTTAAAAAGCTATGCCTGAGGATGTTGGGCCTGAGGAGCTTATCCACACCTGGATCTGATTTGTTTTAGCTCATGAGATTTTGGACCTCTAGCTTAAGCCTAATGCCCTTAGATGAGACTGGGGGATTCTTTAGGGAAGACAGGTGAGTGTGGGAAAACTATAAATTGTGGCCAAATGGGAGACTGTGTCATATTGCATTTTCCAGAAATAGATACACATCTCTTGTATTATGTGTTGTTTTAGAACCTTAGCACTCCATCATTAAAAGTGGATCCTGTGGCCCCTCCCCTTGAACTGAGGCTTTTGCAATTGACTTGACCAATGAAGTACAAAGAAATTGCAACATCCAAGGATGTGTCATATAGATACCATATTTTTGTGGGATGCTTATTCATGGACATAACCACAATGCTGTGCAGGGGTCCATGGAGTCCATAGATGAAAGTAGGTTCTCTGGTGCTGACTCATGTCTTCCCAGCTGATGCTGTTTGGAGGAAAAACAAGTTTATTTCACTGAAGCCTGCTCAAATTGCAGATTCATAAGCAAAATTAAATATATATTTTATTTTTTGTTTCGTTTTAAGTCACTAAATTTGGGGTTAGTTTGTTATGCAGCAATAGAAAAATAATACACCAGATTACCATTTTGATAAAGTCTGAGTGTTTCCAAGGTCTCCATAGCGACATATTTATCAAACATCTCTTAGAAGGAGGTCTGTTTGCATTTGCAAAAATGTTATATATTCATGATTTAAATTCTTTTAATTTTTTGTATCACATGCACAATTTTTAAAAAGTCATGTAGTGCCACAAGGCTTTTAGAACAAACTAACATTTACTGCCTCTGACCCTCTCATCTCATTTATCTTCTCAATTCAATGTCTTTCATTGCTGAAATAGGGCACTTAAAAACTAATTGGTTAGCACTGTGGGCTTACAGGGCAATCAGGTAGCCCACAACCCTTTGTTTATTTTTCTCTGGGCTAGTTGGTTTAGTCAGTAGGGGAGCCTACAGTTTTGAGTCTGAAGGGCATATGTGACTGGTGTTCTCTTGGAGATGGAATCTTTTAGTAAGTACTTTCACTTTATTCTTTTGTTTTCAGTATTGAATTTAAATGGTAACCTTGTGTCTGGGCTCTTGAAACCAGAGCTTCTCTTGTTCAATAACCCTTGAGCAGTGGTTTTCAAACATCATCATATATCAAAATCACCTGGAAGGCTAGCTAAGCCACAGATAACTGAACCTCACCTCCATAGCTTCTGATTCAGTAGGTCTGGAGTGAGGCTGGAGAATATGCACTCCTCATAGGTTCCCAGATCTGAGGCCTGGAGACCACAGTTTGAGAAACATTGCCCTAGAGCATAATCCTTTGGTTGCATGGAGGTAAGTGAGACGTCTCTAACTACACAGCATGGTGGGTCTAACCTATAATGCTTTTAGATAATCCTTCTGTTTCACCATCTCAAACTTGACTCCTGATCTCAGTAATACATGTGGCCTCTAATTCCTGAGAATTTCTGGGATTCTTTAGGGGAAATAAGCAAAGTTCTACTTTGGCTTAGCCTCCTCTCCCTCTTTCTAGCCTCCTGTAGGATTATTGGCATGATTGGCTTTTTCTCCATTAGATAATTTGTCATTTCTCCTCTCTCCCATCTACACTTTCCATCTTTAAATTCTTAGGATGGGATTACTAATGACCTTATTTTCAGGGATGGCAAAGTCTGAGTGTCTTTTCTTTCTCTTCTTGCTATTTTGGTGTGTTATTTTGAAGGGAATAAGCAAAATAAACTTTTTACATTATTTTGGTGGAGTGTTATTTTGAGTACAATATTGAGAAGAAGCATTCTTGTCATCATTTTGAAACAGATGAGTACATCCATGATATTTTGACTCTTGCTAGTTTTAGTTTTAGAGGGCATTTTTGTAAGAACTAGATATTGTTGGGGGTAACATCATTTGCAAATGGGAAATCCATGGTATATAGTAACTTTTGGTTAATCAAAATAGCCAATTGACTTGAACAAAATAATTACAGTTGCCTGAGAACTAGTTTGTATTTAAGATGCACTTAGACTTTGCACTGAAAATTATAGCTAAAATGTGATTTTTTTTTTTTTTTCCCTTCTGTTTTCTCACATCAATTTTTATCTTCTATTTCCAGAATGTTTATTTGGTTAGTTCTCATTAATTCCAAATTTCAAAATGTGAAGTGCAATCTTAAATATCTAGAGCTGTGCTATCTAATGTAGTTGCCACTAACAATATGACTATGTAATTTTAAATTGATTAAAATTTAGTTCTTCAGTCATATTAGCTTCAGTTTTGTTTGTGACATGGCTGGTGGCTACTGTAATAAACAGCTCAGATATGGAGCATTTCCATCATCACAGAAAGTTCTTTTGGACGGCACAAATTAAAGCCTCCTTTATTTACAGAAGGTGGGGGAGAAAGGAAAAGAAAGAATGACTTTGATTTTGAATGAAAACACTCTTCTGTCTGTCTTACACATTTTACTCAGGAACTTTTGTTTGAAAATATCAGTGTCTTCAGTATCTGTCCAAACAGTCAAATACCACATTTTTGGCTTGATAGTGGTAATGTGGAAGATGGAAATGATTTACTCCAAAGTGCTGGGTGGGTTTGTGTTAAATCATTCACATGTTGTTAAGGTGGAGATACACTCCTGGGACTGGAGGCTCACCTCCCACCCCAGCCCACCCCACCCATTTCCCTACCTGGTTAGTGTCAGGAGGAGATGTGTTGAAAGGCTGAGCCTCTGTAGGTGTGCCTTGTCAACTGGGACTCCAGCTCCGTTTCTCAGATCAGCACAGTGTGTGGCTTATGTACAAAGTGCCTCTTTCAGTTGGGAAGTGTGTACATCAAGGCTAAATGGCTGGTTCCAAGGCAGAGCAACACATTCATGGATCCTTGCTATATGTTTGTTGACCTTTGGATCCCAATTTAATTGTTTATTGATCAAATAAACATTAGAGGCTATTTATTGGGTCCCAATGGGGAGCTGTTATCCCAGACAAAGAATGATAAATATGTTTGTATTTCTGTGACTAATTTTTTTTTTTTAAAGATTTTATTTATTTATTTGAGAGAGAGAGAATGAGAGACAGCATGAGAGGGGGGAGGGTCAGAGGGAGAAGCAGACTCTCTGCCGAGCAGGGAGCCCGATGCAGGACTCGATCCCGGGACTCCAGGATCATGACCTGAGCCGAAGGCAGTTGCTTAACCAACTGAGCCACCCAGGCGCCCCTCTGTGACTAATTTGGGTCACAATCGAGTCCTGCATCGGGCTCCCTGCTCAGTGAGGAGCCTGCTTCTCCCTCTGACCCTCCCCCCTCTCATGCTCTCTCTATCTCATTCTCTCTCAAATAAATAAATAAAATCTTTAAAAAAAAAAGTATACTTAATCCTGCCAATGCAGTTGAAACATTTCTAATAATTATTTGCTCAATAAAAAAATATGTACATAAAACCAAAATTGCCTTATTGAAATATCACACAAAAAAAATTCTTTGGAAATCACTAGGGGGAAACCAGAAAAGAGAGAGAGATAATAGAAATGTTGATTTAGGTGTCAGATATGTAATCAACTATATTAATTATTTTATAAATTATATTAATGACATTTCGTTGTCAGATATTTAAATTTTTTCTTTCCAGTTGCTTAGAAAAATGATCTTAGAACATGTTTTTAAAATAACTGTAGCTTTTTTTTTTAACCATAGAAAACAGCCTGAATGCCCAAATTGTATTCCTTACTAATGAGTTTGTTGGAAAACTGTTGATATTTACCTGGACTTGTGAATGCCTGCTCTTAACCTAAGGCAAGGTTAGGTGTTAACCATGATGGGTCATTGTTTGAACCGGTAGAAAGGCTTTCCTAATGGATATCTCTAAGAAGGTATATCTTTTTCCTTCCCTCCCCCTACCCCCATTTGCTTGTAGACACTATTTTCGGTGAGTGAGATGATCAGACTGCTTAGATTTAGGGTAAAAACAAACAAGCTAGTAAGACCCATTCAAAATCAATTTGGAATGTTACAATTATAGACGCAGGTAAGCTACAAATCAGCAAGCTAAGTATCACGGCAGAATTACCTCTATATCTCAGTGAGGATGTATTCTGTCTTCTGTTTATAGAGCCCTATAGTAATAGACAAATAACAACAAAAAAGTATAATGGTAATGATCATTATTGAATACTTGATTGATATGTACTAGACACAGTGTCAGATATTATATATAATGTATTGTCCTTACAACTGTCAATAATTCTGGAGAACAAAAATTGTTATTCCTATTTTACGGGAAAGAAAATTGAAATTTATTTTTAGCACCTTGCCCAATGTCTCAGCTAGAAAGTAATGATGTCCAGGACTCAAACTTGTCTGATTCTATAACCCACTTTCTTAATCATTGTGCCAGGCATTCAATACAACTAGTGGAATAGAATTTAGGGGTGTTAGGATTATGGTTCCTGAAATACTGTGTGGGTTAGAAGTTAAATGGGTTTTAACAATATTATTTTTAAGTTTCCAAGAAAAACAAATTTTCTAGGAAATACAGTATATCTCTGATGTAGTCCAAGCACCTATTGTGAATGTTCAATGAGTACTTATTAAATTAATTAAATGTTTAGGGTCATTGTATAACTGTTATAACTTGGGGTATCCTGGGAGGTCTTTAGGCTGATGTATGAATATTTTCACTTGCATGAGACACATAGCCTGGTGAATGTAATTACTGTATAACTCAGAATTTCTCTGTGATATATATATATATATATATAATCTTCACTCATTGTATTAGCTATAAATTGGTGATTTTAGAAGTTTTCTGGAAGGCAGTGTGTATTGCATTAGAAGACCATTCTATCTCGGGCGCCTGGGTGGCTCAGTTGGTTAAATGACTGCCTTCGGCTCAGGTCATGATCCTGGAGTCCCTGGATCGAGTCCCGCATCGGGCTCCCTGCTCGGCAGGGAGTCTGCTTCTCCCTCTGACCCTCCCCCCTCTCATGTACTCGCTCTCTCTCATTCTCTCTCTCTCAAATAAATAAATAAAATCTTAAAAAAAAAAAAGACGACCATTCTATCTCTAATTAGTAGAGACTACTAAATCTAGGGATTGATATCATTGAATAAAAGCAAATCCATTGGTATGAGTCTATAGTAGCTATTTCCAATATCCTTATTGCCTCAGGATGGCCCTCAGTTAAACTGTACATATTAGAATCTTTTGAATCAAGATCATGTGTCTCTATGATTAGTTAAAAACTCTTAAACCACTGAAATATTTTAACTGTTATTTTGGATAGTACCTTTCCTTTTGCTGCTTTAACCATTTACCATCATCTTAGTGGCTTAAAAGAACATAAATTTATTATTTCAAGTTCTGGAGATCAGAAGTCCAAAAATGGATCTCACTGGGTTAAATCAAGGTGTGGCAAGGCTGTGTTGATTTCTGGGGGCTCTTGGGAAAATCCATTTTCTTTTTCCAGTTTCTGGAGGTGCCCACATTCCTTGCCTCATAACCCCTTTCTATCTCCAAAGCTGATAATGACCAGTGGAGACTTTCTCAGATTGTATCACCTTGACACTGACTCTTCTGTCTCCCTCTTCTACCTTTAAGGACCCTAGATTGGGCCAATCTAGATAATCCAGGATAATCTCTCTAGTTTCAGGTTAGCTGATTAGTGAACTTAATATCATCTTCTATTTAATTTCCCTTTACCATGTAACATACCATATTCACATATTCTAGGAATTGGGCATGAGCATCTATGGAGGTCTAGTATTCTGCCTACTACAGGTACAAGCAAGAATATGGAGGTATTAAGTAACAGACTTGAATGTAATCCTCAACTCTGTATTAGCTATTTGATCTTGGGCAAATTACTTAACTTCCTTGAATTGCCTGGATGACAAAATTGAGTTAATAACCACTACTACCCAGGGTTGTAATGAAGATGCTATAATTGTCAGAATTCAGGAGTCTTTAACCTGTGAAAGAGAATTCTCTTGTTTTTCATCCTATTAAATATGAAAAAAACTTCTTAAGGCATATGGTAGGTTATAGCATTTTTAGATATCCTTTATTCTTTTCAAGTGAAAAGGGTAACATTCATCCATTTAATACCTTCTTTATAGCTCATTACCCAGTCCTGTCTAAAAAAATGATCATTGTTTAAGGCTTTTTATCTGTCTTTTTGTTCATCAGTTCACCATAAAGGTACCACGTTATGGCACAGTTCTTAAAGAAACAAGATTAATGAACTTGTAACAATTAGAGAAAAATTGATGGATAAATTGTGCTGACCAGGAATACAATTAAAGTTCAAGAAAGAGATAGATCTGTAAAGAGTGATCTAGTGGCTGGAAACCTTAATGCAACTGAGAGAGTATTGGAATAGATTTTCAAATAAAAGGAACAGAATTAGCAAAAATAAATAATGATAAGAGGTATGTGGAGGAAAGGAAGAGAGCTATCTAACAGAATAGAGGCCATGTCTGTTAAAGTCGGAATACTGTTCAACTTGGAATATGTAAATGTGTCATATGGGGACTTGAAAGCCAGACAAGAAAGGTTAGAAGAAAAAGGGAGACATGAAGGTTCTTGATTAGGAACTGATGGACATGAGCTTATAGAAACCAAGATAGGCATGGAGTTGAGTAATAATCTCCCCTCCCTACCCAAATATAAATAAGAATTGATATTGACCAATGCATGAATCGTCATAACTAAATCAATCTCTTTCTCTTTCTCCTTTTCTTTCTCTCTCTCTTTCTCATGCAAACATTTTTGCTTATAACAGAAACTTTTAGGGAAAGAAAATATGACCCATTGACAGACTAAGAGGTGTTCTTAGAGATAGTAACTTTTATTAAAGTCATTATGAAGAGTGTAGGGAGGAGAAAAGGGAGATGTTTATTAAACAAAACAAAGCAAAATTCTGCATTTGAGATAAATTTGTTCTTTGTAATCTGATGTGGTCTATATTTGAGAGTTTTAATTTAATGATCATTTCTGAAAAGAGTATGTGTTTTTAGAATTCTGGTGACCTTTATAAAAATAATAAACTTCAAAGAACCCCAAACTTCTTCATCTTCAATATTGGACTCCTATTCCTTACCTATAGTAGCTATTTCCAATATCCTTATTGTGAGGATTAATGTAGATAACCCACCTTCATCAGTGAGTAGTTTCTTTTTTTTTAAGTTTAATTTTTTTTTTTTAATGTTTTTTAGTGAGTAGCTTCTAAACAAATCTGGGCAGCAAAAGAGAACTCACTGGCAGGATATGGGGCAGGAGAGTGAATGAGGGCAAGTCCTGAGATCTAGGGAGAAAGAACCAAAGGGTCATATATTCAAATTGCTACCATTGGGATATCTCATTTCTACATGATTTGTGTCCTTGCATTATTTTGTTCAGGATCTAAGTTCCCAGAGGAAACAAAGGGTCTGATGAGCTCAATGTCACAGTAAAAATTCCACTGGACAAAATTAAACAGGCAAGGAAGACTTTATTCGAGGCTATTGCAGTAGGGGAGAGAGGCCAGAATTTAGTCTGAACTTAACTCTGCTGAAACAAAGGGCAGTAAGGTTTTTAAGAGGTGGGGTGAGGAGTAGATTGCAGGCTGTTTGTATTTACTAATTGGCTTTACCCAAAAGAAAACTTTCTTGTATCTTCATGACAGGAGGTAATTTACAACTTGGAACATGGGCTCCCACCAAAATTAATCTCCCACCCTACCACAGAGACTGGGACATGGGGGTGCTCTCTTCCTTGATGATTACCCTTCAAACCAATGGCTCCCAGAACCTTGAGAAAGAGTCTCGGGTTGTAAACTGGCAAGAAGCTTGAAAATTGATTTCCATCTCATAGGATTAGAGAAAGAATATACAATTACAAGCTTAATAAGGAAAATGCTCTAAGAGGGAAACATTAATGCCATCTTGGTCACCAGTAGAGGCCATGAACCTACCTTGGTCATAGTGGTGAGAAGAACCGTGTGGCGAGGCATCTTGATTTATATTCCAATCAAGACCACATGGAATGCGGAAAAGACATTTTTCACAGCATTGTATTCAGAGGAAGTAAAATCCTACCATTGCAGTCAATTTAAATCTTTAATGTGGCCCTTTAAACTTGCCAGACGGAACATTATATTGTATGATGCACAGCAACAGATCCTAAAAAGCCTTTTTAGTCATCAGTCTCCCTCAGGGTGATACATTGTCTATCCCCAAAGTTTCCCTGAACTGCTCTCATTAATCTCTCCCCTTACCCTACTCTCCCCCTCATTTCCAGATCTATCTCTCTTTAGAGGACCCCTTTGCTTCTCCTCGTGCAGATATTTCAGGTCTTCCTGCCTTCTCCAATTCTGTTTTCCCATCATTTATTCTAATGAACAAACAACGCTGCTGCTTCCTTAGAAGTCAGAGCGGGCACATTAGGCTGTGGGTACTTGTCCTTTTATGCTTCTGTCTCACAAATCTGAGAGACCACCCTACAGATGGTATATATGTTTGTCGAAGAAAGTCAAGATGAGGAGTTATATCTTGTTCATTATATCTCCTCAGCACCTACTTAACACAGGATCTGGCTCAGAGTTAATATCTATTAGTTTTACTTTTTTTTAAATTGGGCTCTTGAGAAACAGAATTTCGAGGTTTTAAGGAATCCGTGATTCTTTAGCAGGAACAATAGGGAGGTATTCTATGAATGTGTTTGGCAGCTGTCAAGCAGAGCTCGGGTGTCCCTGAAAGCTTTCCAAAATAGTGATGGAGAATGAAAGCAATTACTTGAGTACCTTCCGTAGTACCTTACTATCTAGTTTCCCAGCTGGGATGGAATAGTCAAGGATCTGGCAAGAGAAGAGAAGAGAGAGGAACGGAAGTGAAAGAAAGGGGAAGAAAGGGGGTTTGAACATGGCTGCCACTGCCACCGTCACCATTCCCAGACTTGCCTCACGTCTCAGGCACCAGAGCAGGTCACGGGATCCCAGATTGTCTGGGTAAATACCAGATGTGTGGTAGCATGGGCTACTGTAGCCATAAAAACTGTTATGATAACAATACCATCTTGTTTCAAAAGAGTATTGCGGGGTTTAGCTAACTAAGTTTATGTGGCAATTTAATTATGGTGTTTCTTTTCAGTAAAACTCGAGTAACATATTTTTCAAGAGAGCAGATACTAAAATCCTTTGCACACGTTCAAAGAAAATCCCTATATTGGGGAAATGGAGAAACACATAGAGTGAATATAATATGGAAAAGATTTACAGAGAGATTTCTGAGCAACTCCTTAAGATATTTGTGTGCTACATAAATAGAAAATTGTGCTCTGAGTACATGTATATAATGTAAAACTCTGATAACTAAGAGCTGAGGAGCAAGATGCTCTTCTTTCTGGAGCACTACAAATACCCCTCAGAGTATAAGAACTGCAAGATCAATGGGGAACACATTACCACGGCAGAAATGCAAAAGAACCATGGCTGGGAGCCACTGTTTCACTTTTCCAGTAGTTGTTAGAAGCTTTTGTGTGTTCCCGTCCCTGCATCAAAAGCCTGAAATCTATGAGCTCTAATGATAGATTTACACTGGGATTCAAAGGACAGCCAAAATGCAACAGTGTTCTCAGGTTGCTAATCACAGACGCTAATTTAATACAATAAGAGCCAAGATCAAGATTTTAAATGTTTAAGGCTTCTAGCTAGAGCCCGTAGGACTAGTTAACACAGTTCCAATTTTGTTCAAATTCAGGCTCAGGAAACTGTGTCTCATCCATTTGGAAACATCACCTTGGAAACATTAAATAAAGGGCAGGAAACCATATACCAGCTGGAGGAAAAAAACCAGTTTCTAGACAAGGTCCATGTAAAGGTGACATCTGACTTAGTGATGTTCACAAACTCCCTCACCAGAGGAGGGGGTCGGATAATCTGCAGACTAATGTTAAGTTGAGAGACCGAGGGACTCCATTTTCAGCCCATGCTCTGAGTCGGTATGATTCCACTTTTGCATAAATTAATCACAGAAGTATAATATAATTTCCTGCTAGGGTTCCAAATTTAGAACCCGATTCAGCCTTCTAGTCTGTACTACAGATCTTTCTAATGCAAGTCAAGTATTTAAAGGAGCTGACAGCACTAACCTCAACCCAAAATGTTTGATCTGCTTCTTGTCTCTCATCTTAAAAGCATTGCTCTCCGATTTTCTTTCTTGCCTGCTTAGTGGTAGATCGTCCAAAAGATGGATAGTTTGGGTGGCATTGGCAAAATGCTTTTATGCTTTCCCTCTTACATGATAGCCTGAAATTGTTAGATCTGGATTCAGTTTAAAGGGCACAATTTACCAAAAAAAAAAAAAAAAAAAAAAGCCAGAAGGAATTATTTTGATTCTCTCAGAATTCATCATATATGTCAATAGACATTTAAGGAAGAAGGCCACTCTCTTGATCATTTTTCTAAATAAATGCTTTTAAATGCAAAAATCTGTCTTATAAAAGGAACTCATAAATTGGTAGCTGTGTCTGAAGGGGCTGAGTCTAAATCTTAAACAATTTTTTTTATAATACTTTATTATTTCTTTATTACAGAATCAGGGCCCATCATGGTCTCAAATACCCCTCAAGATATTCTCCACATCCCCACTATTGCAGTTCTAATTTAGGGTTTTATTATTTCTTCCTGGGGCTTTGGCAGTAGTTTTCTTACGAATACTCTAGATTTTGATCCTGCATCTTCCACGTTACCTATAGAGTGAAATTTTTTTTTTTTTTAAATGCAAGAATCTAATCGTGTCCTGTCCTGCTGCAAACCTTCCGGTAAATTCCCATCCTTCCCGGGATGCATTCCAAATACTTGGTGTGGCACACAACATTTTTGGGTGCTTTCCTTGCCCATTTTCTCATCTCCACCACTGCCTACAAATATGGCTACTGTCATCGGTTCTGCCACCATCCTGTGGCCTCTCATGTTGGAAACAACCTCCGATAGAATGCCATTTTGCCAGATCTCTGCTAACTTGCAGACCCCTCAGGGTCTACCTCAGTAAATCACCTGTTCAAATTCAGTGGAAAAAAAAATGGTTAAGGTTAGTGGATGAATATTTAGGTCAGTGATAATTGCTATTAGCCTATTTCATATATTGAGTTATACTTTAATTCTCCTTTTATACTAAGCTTCCTGTGAAACCTTAATTTTTGTGTCATTTTGGACCGATAAATGGGGTGAAATGGCACAGAGCTATGACAGAAATTGCAGGCACAGAGATAAAGGCCAAAATGATAATAATGAAAAAAGTAGGTGAGAAGGAGAACTATAATCCCTTAAGAGTCCTCAGGGAAATGGGGGTAACCTTGGGATTTTTTTTTTTTATACTACATGGGATGGAAATACAAACCTTGCTATCTTAAGAGTAAAGAGTGCCCCCTAAACATGGTGGACTTGGGGACACATAACGGCAGACACTTGGCTTACATGCCAATCTGTTTATCAACTAATCAGCCACTTCTCATTTAGCTAACATTATCTTTATTTGACATTTGCAGGGAGGGGGTTTGTGGAAAAATCTAACTTTTCTCCAGCTAGTTAGTAGTAGTTGTTGAAAAGAGCAATTCTCAGTGCTAAGGTCATTGCCCTTGGTGATGTCAAAACTTTGACTCCATGAAGTCTTCCTATTTAAACCCAGAGACCATGTTTTCTCTCCCTGTCCTAGATTTGACCCCCCATGTTCCCAATTCCCAGATTATGGGAACATCTGATTCTGAAATTTTCTTCTTAGCTAAAGCCAAACCAACCTAAAAAATTTCTTACATGATTTTCTTCTGAGTGAAAGAAATGGCTTAAGATAATGTTTATTTTTGTGTTTTTTGTTTGATTTTTTTAATACTATTAACCAGCATTGTCAAGGGGACAGGCAAATACACTCCTAGATACCACTGTTAGGGTAAATTGGTTTAAGCTTTTTGGAAGAAAATTACAATATGCTAAAGCACTTCCATTCTGTTGAATTTATCTTAATTAGAAATTAAGAATGTCCACAACAGTTATCTCATAAATTTATTCTTTCCTTTTTTTTTTTAAGGTTTTATTTATTTATTTGACAGGAAGAGACATAGCGAGAGAGGGAACACAAGCAGGGGGAGTTGGAAAGGGAGAAGCAGACTTCCCGCTGAGCAGGGAGCCCAATGTGGGGCTTGATCCCAGGATGCTGGGATCATGACGTGAGCCTAAAGCAGACACTTAATAACTGAGCCACCCAGGCGCCCCAGATTTATTCTTTGCATGTTGATTTTTAATAGTAAAAACTGCAAATAATCTAAATGTTAAAATAGGGGATTAGTGCAATCAGTTTTGATACATCTATACAATGGGAAAATTTGCAACTATTTTTAAATGTTAGATGACAGAAAAATTCTGAAATGATATATGCCAATAAAGAATATGAAATTCTTTATTGCTTGTTGATGAAGTTCATGTCCTATTTATCTACTTATGTGGATGTGTGTTTTTTAATTTTTCCAAAATGAGCCTATGTTAATTATCTAAAAATATCTAAAATTTGTCTGAGCCATCTAGAGGAAGTAGGATTCTCAGTGGGGCTGGGTTGTATAAGCCACAGCCAGTTAAAGGCAAACCTTGGAATGGGAAGAAGGGCTGATTTTTGTTTCCCTGTTAACTTTTTCATCTACATTCATATTCACAAGACATGACACCATTAGGCCAGATTTATACATCACAACATGAAGTGGAAAGTAAGCAAGTAACTAATCTGTTTTATAAAGACAGGGAAGAGAGGAAGCAGTTTACCCAAAGCCCCTTCAGTGCTGAGAACAGTCTTCATGAGTAGAGTGCTAATCTAAAATTCAGTCTTTGCTCAGTTTTGTTCTTTATATAACAAGAGTTTATTATTTTTTTACAGTCACCAAATTGAAGATTTGCAATCTTCTGCCTGTACATGGCTTATGGAAATTTTGCTCTGTCACAGTTTATTAAAAACATATACCAAATATCTTGCCCAAATGTTGTATCAGTATAAGCAGACTAATAGTAATACTTAAGATTTAGGAATTTTATGAAGTTTGGAGAATTAAGGTTGAGTTTAAATCCTATCTAAGCATTGCACTATATGAACATGGTATTTTGCAAACTAAACATTTCACCATCATATGCAAAGTTACTATCTACTCTCACATAAAATGCCTATGAGACTAAAAAAAAAAATATTCCACTAAAAAAATAGACTACACACGTCCCATTGGAAGAACCTGAGTGATAATATGGAATAGTTTTTAGTGGTAAAGACTATGAAGGATGCATGGCTGAAGCTACTATTGGAATTTTTTTAGCAATGGTTGGAAACTTTAGTGCATGAGAAGTCACTCCATTTAAAAATCTTGAAGTTTGAATCTTAATGATAGCTTTTGTCAAAGAGATTTAAAATTGGAACATTCTTCTAAAGTGGCTGATCATTGACAGTTTGGATTATCAGTGCTTATGAGTGAATCTTGGTTGTGAAATTTAGTCTATCAGATGAAATTCACTGGATAATGGCAAGTACTCCGTTCTACCTCAAGTTGAATAAGCTTGATCTCAGAAAACTAACAAATGAACTTATATATAGAAAACACACAGAGCTCAGCTCCACATGTGACATTTTGACAGAACACAATAGCATGTATCAGTGTCAAGCGTGCACTTAACCTCAGTTTATTAACTTAAGCAAATTTGTGAAGGATCCAAGCAGATAATGTCTTGGCAAAACTTAGAATGGAATATCTGGGTCAAAAACCTCATAAACCTATTTCATCTGATTTCACACATGAAACTTTGATCCAGAAAACACACACGACCACCAGAGATCAGCTGTGCCTTCAAGATACGTTTTCAGCAGTTGCCAATAAATGTGTGATGGCCCTGGCTTCCAGCACGCCTGCTGGAAAAAAACTGAGTACAAAGAGAAAGGGGAGGAATATTTTGTGTATTGTCTGCTTCCGTTTCTTTAGAATTCTGGGAACATTTCAGGGTCTTTTTGTTGTTGTTGTTGTTGTTGTTTTTTTTGGTCTGTCATTCTTGGAGATTTACAAAAAGTATTCTTGCTGCTGGAGCCTTGTGTTTATTACCTTGGCTGATGGCAAAGGGAGGGGATGAAAGATAGGAAGGCTCATTTTTAAAAAATAACTCATCTTTTGGGAGTGACTTATTATTTGGAACTTTTAAGATCAACTTGTGATAAGTGATAAGGTGGTCAAATAAATAATACATAGTCAGGGACACCTTGCTAGTCAAGAAGGCTTGTTTTTTTTGTTTCACTATTTAATCTTGATATAAGCACAGTGAAGTGCAGAAGATAAAATAATGGTTGTAATATCACACTTGGATAAGCATTCATGAGAACTAAGGTCTCTGTTGTAAATAATCACCCCCAAATATCCTACTATAGAGAAGACAAGGCCCATGTGAATAGTGCCATCTTAAAACCTGCAGAAAGGGAGTCAAATGTTCATTTGATATAAAATGTTCGTATTTTTCTCAACATCCTAATGACTGGCAGAATTTTTTTTCCTCAGCTTTACAAAATAATAGAAATGGATATATGCAAAACCCATCCGAATTTTACTTATGTCTTTG
The DNA here is from genome assembly GCF_011800145.1 of Mirounga leonina. Taxonomy (NCBI): domain Eukaryota; kingdom Metazoa; phylum Chordata; class Mammalia; order Carnivora; family Phocidae; genus Mirounga; species Mirounga leonina. Next base: position 59,797,614 of record NW_023270415.1, on the reverse strand, counting down.
TCTTTCTGCACTCTTTTAGCATTCTGACTTCCTCCTTGCTCCACCACAAATCAATGCAAGCAAACTTACATTTAGACCAGAGAAGGGAATATTTCTGTTCCCACACTCGGAAAAGGGAAGCATTTGTTGTTTCTACCCACTCCCTCCTCTTCGAATTTGTTATATAGTTTTTGTTTTGTTTTGTTTTTTAAGATTGGGTGAGGGTATGTGTGTGTCAAGTCAGAGGAATCTTAAAAGTGAGGCATCTGGTTACTCTAAGATCAAAACCAAATCTTCCTTTGGTCTCACGTGAAGAACTGTGCAGTTTGGGATTCACTGTTCTTAATTCAATTACGGTCCCCTTTTATTTATTTATTTTTTCTTAAATCGAAGGCAGAATACAACACAAGACAGGGGAAAAAAATAACAAAGGGAAGATCATACTCTGTAGGCTCTCAAGACTTTTCCCTAGGCTTCAAATCAAGTTCTACTCTAGCTACATGCCAACAGCTGAAGTCAATTTCACCCAGTTACTGGGAATGGGATTCTTTGTTACCAGGGACTTTATCCTAAACTGCTAAATCTGATGCTGGAAGACTTGCTCCACCTACTTTAAGTTGTCAAATGCCCCTGCAACAACCCAAACTAATTGTTCCTAGACACTAGGCAGAACCTAAACCCTTGTTTACTTCCTCATTTGTTTGTTTCCCCAGAGTGCCTAAGTCTCTATTTGCTCTAAAACCACCAGACCTCATTTAGGTTGATAATAGGTATTTCCTTAGCTGCATGCCTTTTAAAGCCTTTCTGACACCTACCCCAGAAGAATGTGCTTAAGGTCTACTCCTTGAATAGTTTTCATTTTAAAGACAAAGCTACAAAATCCTAATCATCCCTGCTAAACTCTTGCTACTTTCTTGTATTTTTTTTTCTTCTCCCTCCTCTTCCTTCTTTTTGTCTGGGAATAGAGCCCACTTACAAATATGTATGCAGATATATTATAATATATATAATTCTAGTCTTTGTTGGTCTCTCAAGTAATGACACACCACTGACATACAACTTTGGTGACCAGTACTTTAGTAGTTTTTATTTTATTTATTTATTTATTTATTTATTTATTTATTTATTTTATAGACTTCATTTATTTATTTGACAGAGAGAGAGATAGCGAGAGCAGGAACACAAGCAGGGGGAGTGGGAGAGGGAGAAGCAGGCTTCCCGTTGAGTGGGGAGCCAGATGCGGGGCTCAATCCCAGGACCCCGGGATCATGACCTGAGCTGAAGGCAGAAGCTTAACAACTGAGCCACCCAGGTGCCCCAGTCTAGCAGTTTTTAAACTCTAGCACTTAGAAGACTTGTTCAAAACCAGATTCCTAAGCCTATCACAGAGCTTCTGAATGTGGAGATCTGGGACAGCACCCATAAATTTCTATAAAGCTTCCAGATGATGGGCCACACTTAGAATAATATACCTCTGATCTATATAGAACAATTTCTTGATTAGTTCATTCCAAGTCTAGGTTCATTTTTAATGTAGTCTTTTTTTTTTTTTAAGATGTTTACTATTTATTTTTTTTAAAGATTTTTTAATTTATTCATTCCAGACACAGAGATACAGAGAGAGAGAGCGAGAACATGAGTAGGGGGAGAAGCAGAGGGAGGGGGAGAAGCAGGCCCCCCGCCGAGCAGGGAGCCTGATGCAGGGCTCAATCCCAGGACCCTGGGATCATGACCTGAGCTGAAGGCAGACGCTTAACCATCTGAGCCACCCAGGTGCCCCTTTACTGTAGTCTTTTATAGAGACCCAAAATGTAGGACTGGGATCCATTTGGCCCAGATTGTATATATCAACCACCAGGATTGTTTGTTCTTTTCACTCTTCCTTTTGAGAGTTATTTTCACATATCTAAATAAATAACATATTAAAACTTTCTCCAGACCAACTGAAGAAAAGGCCATCTGGATTCAGTGAAAGGTGGTTCTTGAAATGCAACTTGGCGGCTCTTTACCCTGAAAAAAACTAGAGGCAAATACTATGGAAGGGTTATCTGGAAATAACCTACAGATTTATGAATTAGATTAAAGTGTAATGAATAGTATAACATTTAAATTCAATTTGTTGCCTTCCAAGTAATTTGAAAAGATTTTGACCTTAATAAGTTGAACATTCTGTGAAATACTGTTTACATTTCCTGGAAACTTGCTCATATAATCAATTTGCTTAGCAAACATTTAGGTCAAGGACACTGCAAAGAAAAATGAAAGCCTGAGGTGTGCAGGGATTCCCAATATGTCCTAGGCTAGTGAAATTTTATATTTTTTGATGAAGTGAACATATCCAAATTTTATAAGCCTTAAGATCTAGTAGAAGAGCATTCTGCACTAAAAATAATCTACTTGATTATCCATTTGTTCATTTATTCAACACTTTATTGTGTGCCCATAATAAATCAGATACTATGCTATGCAATTGTGATATAGCCATTACTTAGTAAAGAATGATACAAATACATGTAAAATTATAACTATTAAATGCGCTGCAAGGAAAGGTAAATGATGCTATGAAAATGCCTAGGGGGAATGACTTAATTTCATTCTTTCTAACCTAGTGGCTTGCTCTTACTTATTTGCTTTATGAATATATGAAAGGTTATCAGTATATGATCAAAGGACAAACCATCAGATTCAACAGACACACAGTGGTTATTCAAGACCACTGCATATTTTAGTTCCTAACTGGTTTCAGAAGGCCAGCAGGAATAAATAATATGGCAATAGGAGAGGCTGAGAGAATGGCTGGAAACTTTGGTCAGTGGTTGTATTTAGTTTAATTATTAAATAAAGTAGTTTGAGAATGGTGTTGAGTAACTTCCTCACCAGGCAGATCCTGAGTCTTATGGCTGTTATTGCCAGATCTGCCAATTTTTTTTCTGCATGACTATGCCCTGCCAGTTTCCCAAGTAAGCAAACTGTCCTTGCCATTTTGAAAGGTCCACTGTTCTTAGCATCCTTTTCCTTATCCTCCTACTGATGAAGTCCTTACCCTACATGCAAACAACCTCTTGAGGATCCTTCAGGTTTTAGCCTGCTATGTGCACAGAAGACATTATTACTCTTAATTTAATAACAGAGTAACATTTTCATACTAATCAGAGACTTGCTGGCTTTAATTACTATGTATTATTCCATGGGAAGGAAAAAAAAAAACCACTCAAACAAATTTTAAAATAATATGTTAGCAGGAGTGTGATAAGTGTTTCTTTCTTAGCTTCTGGTCTGCTAATAAAATAGGTTTGTTATGGATATCCTCACAATATTTTCATTTATATTTTAAACCAGACCTCAGTACAGGACTTTTTCTGTTGAAATAGATATTCACTGAAATTGAATCTCTTTTCCCATCTTCTTGCAAAAAGAAAAATAGATTAACACTGCTTTTCTTAAGAAAACCACCTTTAAAAAAAGTTATTTGCAGAATGTGGTTTATCCTTTAAACTATGTCTTTGATTCCTAAGCCTACCTCACTTTGTTATGATGACTCACCAGGTTTGGTAACATCCATCATAATAGAGATTAGCAAATTTATGCAAATATATATATA